>NC_132975.1:1650000-1875000 GCF_047496725.1 Anoplolepis gracilipes
TTTTGTTTCATCTAAATTATAAATTCGTAAAGAATCCCCAAGTCGCGGCTCTTTCCTTAATAATGTTTCATAATTACTGAAAAATGCCTGCACATTATGGCGATTAAATGCGGCAGCTCGAGCGAGACTACATCCTCTGGAGACCGAAGTGACAAATCTTTGTGTCTTTTAAAAAATATCCTATTAACCAATCTTTCCCAGCTATTTCTTTTTCAAACCACGACTGAGGACATTTAACTTTATTAACAACAGCAGTTTCATAGGCTAGTTTGCGGCAGTCTTTTGCTGTCAATCCATAGAACATTTTGCAGCACATTTTTAAATAATCACCAATTGTATGCTCTTGATCATCAGTAAAAACTTTTTCATGGCTGTAGTCTGGTTTAAGTTCAAATTCTACACCAGGTGAGTTTATACATTTAATCTTGCGTCTTAGAGTTTCTCTTTTGACACTGTATTCATCCGCTGCACTTCTTATGCTCCTTCCTTTAGCAACTAAATCAATTGCCTTCCGGAGATCAGCTTCATCGTACATGCCCTTCATAGACTTTCTTTTATATGTGCGAACCATGATTTGAAATAAGAGTGTAAAATAACTATTTTTTATTACCCTGTTTTATCATAAAGTTAGTGTGTGACCCATGGTGCCCCAGCATTGGATGTCCCATCGTGCCCCGCATGTACTTAATATATAAAACAGTGAAACATAACCAAAAAAATAAATGATACATGATTATCTGCAGTGTAGTAAAATGACAAAAGATGCTAGAAAGTTGAACCTGATTTTCAGTTACGTGTATATTTTACTATAAAAACAATATTAAAACATTTCTAAATGGTTAAAAGATTACATACGCATCACGAAAACCATTTACATCACGTGCGTCTCGAGACAACGGACTTTGATCACTGCCACCTAGATACGAAGTTTGGGCAACAAAGTAATTGTCACATGATACTAGTTGTACCAACCTAAACATTCATTACCCTAAACAGTCAATGACCCATGGTACTCCGTGGCTCATGGTGCCCCACTCTCCCCTACACATATATTGTTAAAAAAAATAAAGTTAATAAATAAATAAAAAATAAAAATTTTTTTTATTGCTCCGTGTATATAAATATATATACATATATAGTTAAAAATAAAGTAAATAAATAAATAAAAAAATAAAAAATTCTTTTTATTGCTGCGTGTATGTACACATACACACACACACACACACGCACGCACACACACACACACACACACACACACACACACACACACACACACACACACACACACACACACACACACACACACACACACACGCACGCACACGCACACATATATATATTGTGTCCGTGTATGTTTTTCGGTTGACTACCGTGTACGCTCCTTGATACAATTGTTGGCCGATGGACTGGCCTACGGCACACCTTCGGCGCGATCGCTTAATTAATGGGCGTTTTGCTCTATCAGAACGATAATGTTGGGCGCCAGGCGCGAAAATTCGCGCCGTCTCCAATTAACACGATATTCGCCTGATCCACTCAAAATCATAAAACAATTACGATCGCGACAGCAACTAAAGCGGCTAGCCACTACTTAAGCGGCAGAGGGGGAGGGGGTGCGTCAGGAGCTGAACGGGATCGAGAATTGATACTTAACAAGTGAGAAAATTTCCCGGAAAACAGACACAATTCTTAAATTTAAGAATAAATATATTTGACAAGGATTAGTAGAATAAACATAGTATACAAGAAAATTCCCGGCGTGAAACGAGAAAGCCTTTTGGAGAAAGTTATTCTAAATGCGGCAACTAGACATGTACGTCGCACGCTCGGCGCATGTGAAGGGCGCGTGACGTCGCGATGTCGCGACCGAGAGGTATCGAATTACACGGGATTTCAGGGGAATTTAGACTTTTTCGTAGATCGCTCGCGGCTTATTAAGGTCGTGGCGATCATAGAAATGTTTTATTCAATAAGAGATTGTAGATCTCGGCCACGAATCGTCCGTTAATCGCGCTAACCGATTTACGATAAAACTTCGGGAATGCACGTAAACATGCGCGGTCGACACGCATCGACCTCCGCCTTCGATCACCACGGTACTTATTACATGTGGTATACGGCGTGTGAAATTCTCCAAACAAGTGGAATACACTGATTCGACGTTCTTGTACACGAAATTACATTCGAATAAATTACGTTACATGAATTGTTCCCGGATCGCGAGTCAATAAATGGCGCGGAATGTTAAAGTCGCACGCGACACGCAGTATACGAGCTCGCTTCCCGACGGATACAATTTAATACGCGGTAACAAATTTCGACAACTAAACAATACGCGATACGGCAATATAATAATGATTATCGGCGGCGACTACCGAGAGAGACGTTATGCCCTTTTACGACTCGGATGAAATGTGGCCCTTCGCAAATTCCAACAACGATACGGCAACAAATTCGCGACGGCGGAATATAATCTCCCCGTGAATTGCGACAACTAAAATTACGGTAATTATAACAGGGCACGTTCGTCCGAATCGTATGAGTTACCGGTTTGGCGGCCTTACAATCCTTCTTCCTCTCCGTCGTCCGGTCTCCTCGCACGGGATGATTTTCGCTAGTCGGGTCGATAGGCCTGTCGTCCTCGATCACTCGCCGAACAGTGACGAGCGTGAGACTTGCGGGAGACACGCCGGCGACATCGTACGTAATCACAGGCCACCTTCGGCGCTATCGTGGTCCTTAGGGTCAATCACGGCCGCCTCTTATCGCGGCCCGTTCGATTCGGGTTATCGATCTTGCGATCCTTCGGTCCCCGCGAGGCAACTTCCCGGTGCAGCTTATCGGCAGCTTCCGGCCGGTGCCCGTGGCTTCCCCGGATCCCATGGTTGAGTCGACCTTTCAGCTCCATAGTCGGGGCTCCGATGCTCAACACGTCGGGAGTGGCCATCCCCTTAACCGTTCCTTTCCGGTCCTTCGGTACGATCCTGCGGATGTGAACCTTTTAACGGCAGCCGATGTTTCCGCCGATTTATGAATTATTAAATAAAATGTACAGTCCTTACCGGGCGTGATCTCTCCGCAGTCCTTGACCTCCGCTCGCCGTCACAACCAGGCTCCTCGGATCTGCGTAGCTGTCGAACTAAAGGTTGCTGCCGCCAAACTCGCAAATAACGCGCACAAATAAAAGTGAATTTCGCAGGGCGCTCTCTCTATAATTCGAGGACGCAGGCCCCGCGAAAACCTTTCCCGATCGGGCCTTTCGGCCCTTGTGACGGACGAAAGAAAACGTCACGTCACAATATATATATATATATAATAGCCTTACATAACATTAATAATAGAATTTTTAATATTTTTACTTATAATTTATTATTATATATTTTTTATTATATATATTATTTACTATTATATTTATTATTTTTAACATAATTTTATTTATAATTATTTATAAAAATAAAAATTATTTAGTAAAAAAAACTTTAATGATGTGACGATTTGTATGCGTAACATATGGATCCGAATACATTTCTTACAGGAACGCGTCTGAAGCGATTCGGTGGCTCGGCCGTCGAGCCTCGAGCGCTAGTGGAGGAATAGGAGGCGTCGTCTCGGAAATCGGCCCGAAAAGGGCAACTAACTCTAAACACTGATTTAGAAAAAAAAAGTTAGAGCTGAATGTAGAAAAAACGAAGATCATGAGGTTTAGGAAAGGGACAGGTAGATGGGAGGATAGGTGTTGGGAATGGAAAGGGAAAAAGATCGGACGGGATCCGATAGCGCACAATGCTAATTGGCCAATGAACATTAGAACCTTCTGATTGGCTAACCGTGCTGGTTACCCTAGGCATCAATATGTATGGTTGTGTGCTATTGGGATGTGTGCTAACGGGACCCTCCCAAAAGATCGAAAAGGTGAAAGAGTTCCGGTATCTAAGGTATGCAATGCAAAGAAACGGAGGGCAGGAGGTGCACATCAGAGACAGAGTGAAAAGAGCAGCGATATTAATGAGGCAGGTGTGAGGGATAAGCAAAAAGAGATTTTGAGGGAATTAGGGGAAAAGGGTATGGATGTTTGACAGATTAGTGAGATAGTGAGGAGATGAGGGGGAGATAGAAAATGGAGACAACGGGATCCAGTTAGGAGAAGGAGAGAAATGAGTTCTTTGAGGCAAGGGGATAGACATTAGAGGAGGTGGAGAGGAAAAGCGAGAGGGGAGAGGCAGGTTTCGAGGAACTGGTGGGGAGGGACAGGTAGAGGCAGAGGTAGGAGAAGTGGGAGAGAGTTAAAGTGTCCAATTACAATAGATGGTAGAGGGACAGTATATACAGTAACGCAACTCTCCCGATTTTGTGTTAGCCAAAATGGAGTGCGCATGCGCGAAATAAGGGAGTTGATCCAGTAACGCCATCTAAACTTCTCTCTCACTCACTCTTCATTATTTCATTCTCTCTCTCTCTTTTTACTCCCGACTGCTACCAAAACCTAAATATAAAAAATAGAAGAAACATAAAAATAAAAGATTAGATTAACTCAGGGTGGTACAGGGAAGTAAAACGAAAGGAGGTGCCGGGATATTTAAAGAAAAAATGGGGGGAAAAGCAGGTGGGGTTGGGTGGCCAAATTTAGACTGGGTAGCGAAATGAGGGAAAGTAAATATCGGGAGGAGAAGAAAAAAAAGGTGCAGATTATGTGAGAGGGAGGGAGAGACGTGGGAGCACACTTGGGAGAGCTACAGGGAATGGAGAGAGGGAGGAGTTGGGCGAAAAACGTTAGATGGGTGCTAGGGAAGGAGCGGGAGGAAGACAGATGGATATGAGAGAGAGAGAGAGAGAGAGAGAGAGAGAGAGAGAGAGAGAGAGATCGGGCCGGGGGGGGGGCGGAAAACAGGATAGTGCTGCTAGGCAAGAGGAAGCGGAAGCCCAAGAGAGGAGGTGGCGTTTATGTGTATATAGACAGGGGTGAGAGAAGAGCCGTGGATAGGGGATACGACCTAGTCCACGGTGCTTGTCCCATTTTATTCATCCGAAGAAATCAGGCATAGACAAAAGCTTGTGATAGAACGGCGTGATAGTTAGAGAACGGCGTCTGTAGATTTGTGGTCGGCAGTAGCTTGTTAGGCTGCTTTATTCTTTTATGTATACCGTTAGGGCGTAATTATTGCGGCGATTACGATTTCTCTGTGATCGGTATATCATTTTATATCTATATTTGTTATTTTGTTGTTTTATGTTATTATTTTGTAGTTTACTTTATTTTGGTTATTTTTATTTTATTTTAAATGCTGGTTGTGACACGTTGGTTTTTGTACGGAGACATGAGATAATGGTTAATGTATATTTGATGTAATTATAACCCTTAGAGGATTAATAATACTACTACATAATAAAATCAATTTATTTTTGTTTGTAAATGTTTATTTACTAAAATAGCAATTAAGAATAGCTCTCTTATAATAAAATATTGAAAGAGCTGTAGAGAGCGGGAACACAGATCAAAATAAATAAAAGAAAATACAAAACAATATATAAAATAATTTTAGATAACATTAAATTGATAAAGCGTGTAATTAGATGCGTTTAGAAATACATAAATGAATGTTTATAAGCGTTAAATCAATATTTAAAACAAAATGTAGTAAGAATGTAGCGGTTGCGAACGTTTCGGACTCATCTTCAAGCCTTCTTCAGCGCAAAAAAACATTAATCATAACGTGCAGTATCAATTGAAACAATCATAATACGTTATTGAAGTCTAACTAAAAAATTCTTAGAATAATATCAAAATAGAATCAGTCTAGTACGTAACACGATGGACAGAATAAAAAAAATCGAAGCATTATTAAACTCGCACTAATAGTTATATATAAAGTTATATATTAAGAATGCTACAGCTCTTAACGTTTAAATATTTATTTACTAATTATTTTAATTATCTTAAGTCGTGATTCATACGGAATCTGGCGCGTCGGAGTCATTTTCAGTGATTGTGATTAATTTTATCAATTTTGTAAAAGCTTAAATTAAATTGCACTTACAAATGACTTCTTATCATTCTGACGTGTAGTTATAATTCGCGCACACAGGCGCCACTACATCTAATATGTTGTAATAGCTCTAGTTATAACAGAATACGTGCTATAACAGATCAGCACACAAAATTCAACTTCGAGCGCTCCGGTATTACGAAATAATCACCGATATATTTTCGGCATGTATAAGTGTTCCAAGTGTCCTAAGTAGAAATATTTGTTGTCGTATGATATATTTATATCAAAATCTGCATAAATCACTGCCGTAAAACTGTTTAACTGTAAAACATAGGCTGTTTCCAAACTTATGAAGAGTAGTGTATACAGGGTGTCCCATAATTTGCGAACCACCCGTTACGTGCAGGTAGAGTAGGTTAAACTGAGTAAAAAAATTATCTACTATTTTGCAATTTTCGCAATAGTTAATGAGATATTAATTATAAGAGATCAGCCAATCGGCGCCTGGCAGGAGCGCGCGGCATGAAGAAGCCTCCCATTGTTACTTGATACTAGACGCGCCGACGAAGCAGTGGGAGGAACGCTCTGCATTGACAACCTGAGAAGTCACACACATAGTCACACACACATATCGGCTCACCTAGTATCAAGTAACAGTGGGAGGCTTCTTCGTGCCGCGCGCTCCTGCCGGGCGCCGATTGGCTGATCTCTTATAATTAATATCTCATTAACTATTGCGAAAATTGCAAAATGGTACATAACTTCTTTACTCAGTTTAACCTATCTGCACCTGACGGGTGGTTCGCGAATTATGGGACACCCTGTATATACAGGGTCCGCCTAACCAAAATTCGGACAAATTTAAATTTGAATTTCCCGCCTTATTTAACTTTGGGGGAGGAGGTTGTTGTTATCGTTCTGTCAATTCAAATTTTTTAATAAACATTTGAATGCGTAATCTCAAAATGTCCGAGCAAATAAGATCGAGTGCGGAATATAACCGAAGAGCGACGATAATAGGTCTTCATGCTGGGCATTCTCAGACTATTCGGTTTTTCGGTTACCAAACGGACTGTGTATGATGTTGCAGCTAAATTTTTTGCTTCGGAGAAGTCTACAGAAGGTTCTGCAAACCCGACAAGGAAGAGGCACTCAAAAGAAAAGGCTGTAAAGAATCCCAGAAATCATCGCAAAGGCTCAACAGTACATTTCAGAGGACCCTGGGCAGTCTCTGACAAAAGTAGCTAAAACTTTGGATGTGAGTGACACTACAATGTGTCGAATTGCTGAAGAGGACCTACGCTATAAATCCTACGTAATAAAAGTTCGCCAAATACTCTCCGAGGCTGCTAAAATGAAGAGAGTTGCTCACTGTCACTTGCTCTTGAATTCGCTGAAAAACGAAGCTGCGAGATGCATAAAGTTTTTTTCGGACGAAAAAATTTTTTCTGTCGATGCCAAGATAAATCGAAGGAACGATCGTTGGCTCACCCCCGATCCTGATGAAGTCCCTTAATAGCTAGAACGAAATTCCCGGCCTCTGTTCACGTCCTAGGCGTCGTCTCTAGTGAGGGTCACATTATGCCGCCATATTTTTTTCAAAAACACGAGATCGTTACAAAAGAGGTTTATTTACACAGTTTGTCAAATGTTGTCAAACCGTGGATGGATACAGTGGTCGCCGCAAGACCGTATGTCTTTAAGCAGGACGGCGCGCCTGCGCACACGAGTCACTTAGTTCAAAACTGGCTGTCGGATAACGTTGACATGTTTAGTCTAAAGAATTCTGGCCTCCGAACAGTCCAGATTTGAATCCGTTGGACTATTTCGTGTGGAGCGTTATTGAACGAGTGACCAACAAGTCGAGACATCCCAACGTGACATCTCTCCAAGCGGCTATTGAGGTAGCGTTCGCAAATATGAACAAGGGCGCATTGCAAAGAGCGTGCCAGCGCTTTAGGCCAAGGATCGAAGCAGTTATCAATGCAAAAGGGGGTTATATAGAATAATTTTATTCTAAAAGGATGTCACTATTGATGTGTAAAAGATTTTTTCTGCAATTCTTACATTTTGATAAGTAAAATTTTGTTTAAACAAATTGTTTATTTTGTTCGGATTTTGGTGGCGGATCCTGTATATATATATTAGCCCACTCGTTCAAAATTTCAGGCCCATGCTAAGGAAGCTCTCCAGGCGACAAAGAAACGAGCGAAGAGTAACTGCATGGTCCACGTGCGCAAGTACCTAATCCGTGAAATCGTAATTTTTGGAATAATGAACGAGAGCCAGAAGAAAACAATCATTAATATATAATAAGAAAATAGTAATTATACATACATATGCAGACGTACAAACACGCATGTACATAATATGTAATAATGATAATTATTTATGTGTACAATAATTATAGATACATGTGCAATACAATATTGACAACACAGGACAACAATGAAACAGAGGACGATGGAAGATGGAGGACGACGGAGGATGATAGAGGACGACGAGGACGACGAAGAAAAACGGAAAGGAAAACTAATCTGCATTTTTTAATGCAAATTTGTCTTGTAGATGCTAAAATTGTACGAGGAAGTATTTGGTCCCGAACTCGGTATGTAAGATCGGTTCAGTAGTTGTTTTATCAATATTAATTTTGAAATCTATACACGATTTGGTTAAAATAATCGTTACACGACTGATTTAAAATAGACATCATTGTTCGATTCATGTGATATTCCTAAAAATCTATATTTTGGCGTCTATATTTGTCTCGTATTTAAAGAAACGAGTTTTAACGAATATATGCATTAACCCCAGAATATTTATTTCTTAAGAAAATATCACGTATTGAGCAACGATACCGATTTCAGAATCAGTTGATTTAACATAACAATTACTTTAACCGAATATCGATTTCAAAATCAGTAGTTTCTGTATAACGATTACTTGTATCTGATTATACGTAGTACTTAGTTCTAGATTGAAACTTTCTCATACAGTTTTGATGGAGACCAAATAGCACTTTTCAGTGCCTATTGCTATTGATCCTACAGGAATTATCTCGATTATTGCAATTAATATTTGTATAACTTTTCTGTAATAATAACTGTTAAAGTTTCTTTGACGGTTAATATTACAGAAAAATAGTGTTATTATTTATGACATATACTATTTTTTGTAATGTCTTTTTGTAACAATCTATATTTAAAAGCAGTGCAAGTGCGACAAAAATAAATATTGAACGGAAAGAAAAATAAATATTGAACATTATTTTTCTCTTTTTCGTTAATTTAAAATATTTAATTTTGTATTTTCTTCTGTTTAGATCTGTCGAAGAGATTCAGAAAGATCTTATTAAAAAGTGGACCTTTTTCTTTTGGTGCCTGAAAGAAGATAATTTTTTTTTCTATAATTATTGTAAAAAAATTTTTTTTTATATATGATTTGTATAATAATTATGTAATAACTTTATATGTGTGTATTTATATATATTTTTGTTTTGTATAAAAATTTTGTTTTGTAATAAAGATTATTGTTATTAGTAAAATCTATTTACTTTTAAAAAATGAAAAAAAATTAAAATATTTGTAAGTGACGATTTAAATGCTAGGAATAAACAGAGCTGCTGCATTTCTACTATCAGTCTGTTGATAAGTTATGTCTGCAGACTCTGCTCAATTTCTGTCGACAATCTGCTGTCAAATCATGTTAGCAGATCCTATTTGGTTTCTGCCGTCAATCTGCTATCAGATTGTGTGAGCAAGTGCTACTAACAGATCATAGGCTGAATGAGGACGCAGTTGATTTCATTCTGCTGACATAATTTAATCAAATCTGTTGATCAATCTACCGTTATATTACTAACATGTTGCTTACTGGGTAATCAATAAATAGAAATGTAAGTGTTTTTAAATACGAGCATATGTGCATACGACGATAATATTTAATACAAATTTTATATTTACCAAAAAATTTATTAAATAATACGTCGACATTTTAAACGAGATGATTGGTAGACTACTCTGTAGAATTAACCGCATCGTACGAGTGCACGCACTGGAATAAAACGTGTTAAAATACATCGCTGCGAAGTGTCAAATGCGCATGTACAATTTACTATTAAGAGAAATTTTTTTATTAAGATATTTTCCATGGGAAATAAACACGTGTCATATTTCCGCAAGTATTTAAATCGATCGCATAATTTTATACTCTTTTGCGAACGAAAGTGTAAATTTCCAAGTGTTTCGATCTCACAGTGATATTACATATTATTTCGCTGTATATTCACATTAAATTAAGCAATTTGCATTAAACTTTAAGATAATAGAATAAAACTACAGTATAACTCAATTGACCAAAAAAAGGAATTATAAGTAAACTAGTTTTTTTTCTGCATTGTCAAATCGATGCTCGCGGAAGAAATGATCTGCATTGACTCCCTGCAGATCCGTGTTAATCGAATGTTGCTACTTGCAGTTGGTTTATGGCCTTATCAGCAATCCAAACTCGTTCAATTTCAATTAATTCTGTTTTTCACTATTTTGACGAGCTTTATTATATTTCAGGTAAGTGTACATTACTTTGTACAATACTTTAATAGCATATTCTAGAGTAAAATAGAGTTAGTCAAAAATCCTAACAAAAATATTAAAACTTTAATAGTTTTTAAATTGTAAATGATGAAAGTTTACCAATAATATTTCAGAGAATTAGCGCGTTTAGGCCAGTCACACTTATACATACCGATCTGTTGTCTGTTTATTCTAGTTCATATTGATTTTTTATTATTTAATTGACTTTATTTTGTCATTGCTCATATGCATGAGAAATTATATATATCGTATAATAGCGATTAGCTAATATTAAGAAATTACAAATATATGAAGAACATTTAGTTATTTTAAAAAATAAAATTTTAATGACTGAATAATTTTCATATTTAAATAGAATTAAAACACCTAATATTTTCACATATTTTTATGTAAATGTTTATGTTTTCTGTGTAACACTTATATTGACAAACTTTAGACTTTATAGCTCGAAAACTATTGTAGCCTCAAGATTTTTGTATTAAAATATTTTATTTTATTTTACCTCTAGAACACGTTATTAAAGTATTATATGAACATGCTAAATATATAAATAATATTATAATTTTTAACTTTTAGTCATATATAAAATTATATTTGTATATAGAAAAAATTTTTATTATACTAAACAAAACACACACACACACATTTATATACATATACATATGTATACATATATACAGGATGATTCGAAACAACTTCTTGTCCTTAATATGTCGTATTCCTGATTCAATTCTAAGACGATTTTTTCTCTACCAAAATTTTGTCCGAAGCTCAGTTTTTAAATTACAGGACGTAAATGTTAGCGAATCACTGGACGAGTACGGATGGTAGATAGGGGCGACACAACTCACTGTCCGGCGGGTGATTACGAGGGCACGCTGCGATCAACTGCTTACTACTCGTAATCACCCGTCAAACAGTGAGTTGCACCGTGCCTGCCTACCGCCCGTACTCGTCCTGTGATTTGCTAACTTTTTTGTCTTGTAATTAAAAAATGGATTTATGTTTATATAGCCTTTTTGTTTCTTTTTTGGTCCCAAATTACCTCCCGAAGTACTGCGGGCGATTTTCCGAACACCATGCATATACAGGGTGTCCCATAACTCTCAATTAATACTTTAGGGGGTGAAAGAAGGTGGAATTTTGAGTAAAGAGTTTCTTTCCCGATTTTGGCTCAGACTATTATTTACCGAGTTATTAACGAGACTATTATTAATCGAGTTATTAATAATTATTTCTGATTGCTTTTTATTTTTACTTATTATTTCTTATTATTTTGTTTATTTAATTATGTATTAATTTATTTATACATTTATTCAATTATTTAACCTATAAATTCTCATGGCTAATCAAGTAGTGATAGGAATAACTATGGGATGTTCGCATGAGTATTTAGGAAGATTACTGGAAAGAAAACATTATTATAATAAATAAATTGTTTAATAACCAATTTGTTTAAACAATTTCTTAAAAAATTGTCTTCACATGTGTCATATACATATGATACTTACGTAATTTTATTCACAGAAACGATGGTGCTCAGTTTTTAATTAAACTTCAACTTTTTGAGAAATTTTTAAAACAATGTGTTTACAAACAATTTAATTTGACAATTTCGTCATTTTGGCGTATCGTACATGATTCTTACATAAAAATAATAAGTAAGAATAAAAAGCAATCAGGATAATGTTAAAAAAGCCTGTTTTTTCGCCCTTCCGCGAAACGGGTAAGACCTATTGGAAACGTTTTGATTGAGTGTCTGTTTAAAGAAAATGAACCCTGAAATGTACAGAATTGAGGGAAAAACTTTTGGCACTAAAATAAAGATGCATATTATGAAAAATAAGGATAAGTTTACGGAAGAAAGAGTTTCTGTGTTCTAACCGCTATTTATTTTTACTGATTTGTTTTCTAATACTAAAACCAACAAAAGAATGCAATTTTCAATACACCATGTGTCCCACAAGAACTGAAATCTCAGAATAAAAGATTTTTTTTGAAAAAAAAAATATTTTCTAAGAAAGATCATTTAGTCACATATTTTGTTCCAAAGTACACCACGAGGAGGCGATCTTTTTTACACTCCATATTTTTGTTTTTTATTTGTTCTTTTCTTATTTTTTTATTTATTTTTAATTTTTTAATTTTTAAAACTTTTATTTTTTATTTTAATCTTTTAAATATGTACATAAAAATATTAATTACATATAAATATATATATTTTGATTAATATTTTTGGTAAAACTGCATAAAAGGTAACACCTCTCCAATTTTCTTACTACTTACATATATTGTTCGGGGAGTTGTTCTGAGTAATTCCCCGCAAGAATTAAGTGGGGGACGGCATTAGTTTAGAAGATATAACAAAATGAAATTTCATATTTTTCATACTGTTCCCTCGGTTTTATAAACTAATAATACCAACAGTGAGGTTTGTTTACGTCCTACTAATTTGTGCGACACGGAAAAAGTTTCTGTTTACATTATTTGAGGGATATACAGAGTGTCCCAGAACAACCTTCCGTCCGTAAAATGACGTATTCCTGACGCAATTTTAAGACAATTTTTCCTTTACCAAAATTTGATTTGAAGCGTAGTTTTTGAGTTATAAGCAAAAATAGTTAGCAAATCACACGTCGAGTATAGAAGGCAGACAGGAGCGGCGCGGCGCACTGCGAGCGTGGGCGCAGCTGACCGTCCGAGGAGTGATTACCGCCGCATGAGTCGCTAACTATTTTATCTTATAACATAAAATTATGCTTTAAATAAAATTTTGGTAAAGAAGAAAATGTCTTATAATTACGTCAGGAATAAATGTTCCATAAAATAACGTTGGACGCTGCGATCAGCTGATTGCTTCAAGTGATGTGTCTCTCAGCTGAGCCGGAAAATCAATATATCGATCGGTCTGAAGTCGTCGACGACAATGTCGATGACAATCGAAGGAGCGTCACCGTCGCGGAGACGATTATTTCTCTCTTTCTCTCACTCACTCTGTCCCTTTCTTTTACGCACACACTCAGACATACACACATCGCGTATAGCAATCAGCTGATTGCATCATCCGACGGTCGGCGATCCGGAACAATTTTTGGTCATTAAACGTTATTTTAAGGAACACTTATTCCTGACGTAATTATAAGACATTTTCTTCTTTATCAAAATTTTATTTAAAGCATAATTTTATGTTATAAGATAAAATAGTTAGCGACTCATGCGGCGGTAATCACTCGTCAGCTGCGCCCGCGCTCGCGGTGCGCCGCGCTGCTCCTGCCTGCCTTCTATACTCGACGTGTGATTTGCTAACTATTTTTGCTTATAACTCAAAAACTACGCTTCAAATCAAATTTTGGTAAAGGAAAAATTGTCTTAGAATTGTGTCAGAAATACGTCATTTTACGGACGGAAAGTTGTTCTGGGACATCCTGTATATACTGTTGAATGAACCACTTGGTATTCACACACACACTCACACAAAAAACATGGGGGGGAGGGTGCAAGAGGTTTGTTTACGTCCTACTAATTTGTGCGACACGGAAAAAGTTTCTGTTTACATTATTTGAGGGATATATATACTGTTAAATGAACTAATTGGTATTAATTTTTATTAATGACCAGGGTTGGCAAAAAACTTGTTTTTTTTATTTTAAACAAAAAACATTGATTTTTTTGTTTACAACAATATTTTTTGTTTTATACATGTTTTTAAGTAAAGTAAAAAAAAACATGTTTTAAACAAGTAAAAAAACCACTTAATAGTTACAATGTAATCGTAATGTAATGTTCGACTACTTGCGTCGCTTGATTCGACGCATGGACTATCGGCTTTTCACCGCTGAGGCATTGAGCGTGCAAAGTGTAAACAAATAACGAATGGACACATGTTTTTGTTAGTTTTGATTTGAACTTATTAATTATTAATTATCTACATAGAGTAGTAGTATACACTCTAGTAATACTGCAATTCAACACGAAGTAGTAAGTATTATATAAATATAAATATAAATGGCGATAATGCAAATGTCGTTATTGTTGGGTCAGGTTTTCAGTTCTATAATTTATAAGACTTATTTCATGACGGGAAGGAAGAAAGATCCAATATGGTGTAATTTCATTGAAATTAAAAAACATGTTCAAAATCTGCGCCACCACTTCAAAATGCAGCGGGGCCTTGCACCGTTGCGCGCGCAGCCCTCGCCCCTTTGAGAGCTTTCGCCCCCACCTCGTCTCACGGCCGCTTCCGGCTTTGCACTCAGACCGAGTTTTAGTCTTTAACCCGAGAGATCACCATTTTTAGAATTCGTTGAGTTTTCTGCGTATATTTTTATATCTTGATATTCTTCTGTGATTTAATTCGAATCAAGATACAGTCTTGTAGAAGATCCTTCCCTGCTATCACCACGAAACATTTCGGAAGGAGAAGGAAGAATTCGTTCTGAATTCAATATATCTAGTGATTGTTCGCGACCACACCCTGCGGCGGTCTACAAAGAAAATTTTGAGAACTTTTGTTCGTCCGAAGGTCAGGGGAGCTCTCCTAGCCCAGCTTACGGCTGCTAGACAGACCTTACGGACACTCTCTGGATGAGTTACGAGATAAGTGTGATCTCACAATTACTAAAAGTGCATTGCTTATCGCAAGACTGACGATATCCGATAAGGATATTCTTTTCTCTCTCGCTCTAACCGGGTAAGGCTCATCATCTCGACTGTGCTCGAACCTACCATCTCTCTCATTCTCGAGGTAAGGTTCACCTTCTCGATTCTGCTCGAGCCTACCATCTCTCTCACTCTTGTAAGACTCATCTCATAGTTACTTGCATTCGAGCGTACAGAGGTGGACTCTCATTTTGACTTTTCAACCGGACTCTCTCTTTTTACAATAGAGTACACTGTCTCTCTCACGCTTGTAAGGCTCACTATTATAGCTGCGTTCGAGCCTACATAGTGTGAATTCTAATACTCATACTATACAAGTAAATCTTCGATAAGTTCGAGCGGGTAATTTCTTTTCTTTTGTATAGCTAACTTTTCCTTATTTCTTATTGTCGCGCCTTACTTGTATAAAGACAATAAAAACCATTATAGCATTTTTCTTTTAATATTTAAATATTTTCTAGACAAATATAATTCTCCAGCTTTTTAGTAATTTAATTATAATATCTTTTAATAATCTGTTATTTGCTAAAGCCTTTATTTTATTAGTCATTAAGATTAGAGATTATAATTTATATTCGCATATATTACTGTTATATTTACAGTTTTTAATTTATATCAAGCCAGCTTAATTTCGTTATATTTTTCTTTTTGTATTATATAGAATTTATTACTTTTGTTGGCTTGTTTATTAATATTTTTTCTTAATTACTGAGTGTCAAAGTAAGTAAATACTGTTTTAAATTCTTAATTGTTGTTTTATTTTTTATTCTTTTTTTCTTCTCTCTTTATTATAACCTTCTTTACCCAACAGAACACAACAGATTTATCAAAGCAAAATGTAAAAAATGTGATAAAATTATGGTAGGATTGGTCGCTAGAATGAAGGCACATGTGAAGAAATGTAATTCCACATTAATTAACGTTGATGAAGATAGCACTTCTGACAGCAGTAGCATGCGTTCGAGATCTCCGTCTTGCATAAGTTAGTACATAGTACATAACATAATGTATATAACATTCTATTTTCTATTTAGTATCATTTTAAAGCATTGAATATGAACTACTTATACAATAATTTTCGTGTAACTTTCAACTTTTCTTTTAATTTATAATTTTGAATTTTTTACAGCGACAACGACAGATACAGTCACACATACTTTACCATCAACATCAAAATCTACATCCACGCTAACAAATATGGAACCTTTTGTTGTTAGAACATCAGTTGCAAACAAAAAGAAATTCGACATACAAATAGCTAAATTTATTTATGCCACAAACTCTGCTTTTAGACATGTAGAACACCCAGAGTTTATAAAATTAATAAACTTATTGCATCCTGGCTATAAACCGCCTTTAAGACGTCAAATTGCGAATGAACTACTAAATGAAGTATTTGACTCAGAGTTGAGAAAAGTAACCGCCTTTAAGACGTCAAATTGCGAATGAACTACTAAATGAAGTATTTGACTCAGAGTTGAGAAAAGTAAAAGACTATTTACATGGAAAGAATGTATGTATGGCTCAAGATGGATGAAGTAACATTCATAATGATTCTGTTGTATGTATATCAGTGACAGATATCATTGACGAAACTGTGCATTTATGTGATACTATTGATACCAAAGATAATAGCCATATAGCAGAGTACTTACTAAATTTGGCAGTAACTTCAATCAAATGTTGTCAAAAACATGGTTGTAAAATTAGAAGTTTTGTTACTGATAATGCAGCGAACATACGTAAAATGAGAGAACAATTGCAAAATGTGAAAAACTTGGCATGCCTGATATTATTACTTGTGGATGCTCCGCACATATTTTAAATCTTCTTGCGCATGACATTGAAATTCCAGGAATCAAAGGACAAATTAAAACAATTACAAAATATTTTCGAAACACGCATTTTGCCGCTGCTAAGTATAAAGAAGTAGGTGAAAAAGTTTTAGTAATGCCACAAGATGTTCGATGGAATACTTTGGTCGATTGTCTGGAATCATATATTAGTAACTGGCATATTTTATGTAAAGTTTGCACTGATAATCGAGTAGCAATTAGCCCGGATATATCATCCAAAGTTAACGATATGAATTTAAAAATAAAAGCAACGGATTATTTGGAAAAATTAATAGTAATTTCAGTCGTTTTAAACAAAATTCAACGAGATTGTTGTACAATTAGTGAAGCCACAGAAATTTGGTTTGAAATAATAAATTATTTTAAGTTTCAACACAATTTTTCGGAGTCTGATCTTGATTGTGTTCTGCAGCGTTTCAAAATGGCAATGACGCCTGCACATTATTTAGCAAATTTGCTAGATCATCGAGTTAGAGGACTTCAGTTAAGTCAAGAACAATTAGATGAAGCAATGGAGTACGTCAATTTGTATCACCCTGCAGCTATGCCTGACGCAATATCTTATCGAGCATAAACTTCTCCATTTAAATATTATCTTTTTATTGAGGAATCTTAAAAACGTTAAGCCAATAACATGGTGGCTTGCGTTAAAAGAAAATATTAACATTGTAATGTTTGATTTAGTAACACAACTTCATACAGCAATTGCTTCTTCTGCTGGCATAGAAAGGCTGTTTTCAGCTTTTGATTTAGTGTACACAAAACTAAGAAGACAGATTAGACATAGAAAAAGCTTCAAAATTAGTAACGATTTTGAAAGCACTC
The DNA here is from genome assembly GCF_047496725.1 of Anoplolepis gracilipes. Taxonomy (NCBI): domain Eukaryota; kingdom Metazoa; phylum Arthropoda; class Insecta; order Hymenoptera; family Formicidae; genus Anoplolepis; species Anoplolepis gracilipes. The sequence continues at coordinate 1,667,920 of NC_132975.1, forward strand.
AATAGAAAGGTTGATCTAACTAAGATTGAAACTGAGTCTATACAATGTAATATTTTAAACAAACATGTTGCAAAAAGGTTTTTGTTTTAGTTTTTTTTTGCTTCTTTATCTATAGGCATATATTTAAATGTAACATATAGATACAGAAATATAAATAATGAAATAAAAATAAGATGAATATTATTTTAACAAAATATTTATTTTTGGATATTAAATATTAAGTAATATTCAATTAAAGTTTTTTGTTTATTTGAGTAATAATTTTTTATTAATATATAAAATTATATATTTTTTATTTTATTTTAAATTTTTAATTTTTAAATTTATTTAATTTTAATTAAATTTAAAAGTAAATATTAAAAAAATATCTAATATACAATGACTGCAATGCAATTTCAATATGTTATTGTTACCGTTGATTTTTTTCGTATTTAAATGTTTATTAGTTTTTAATTTTTAGTTAAAGGAAGTGGCATATATACTCTTACAACATTATTTTATTATTTATATGAAATAGATAAAATGTGAAATGCAATATGTTATAATTTAGTTTTTTTATAGTTTGTAGACAGCAAATATATAAGTAGTCTTTAATATTCAATTATGTATTGAATATTACTTAATATTTAATATCCAAAAATAAATATTTTGTTAAAATAATATTCATCTTATTTTTATTTCATTATTTATATTTCTGTATCTATATGTTACATTTAAATATATGCCTATAGATAAAGAAGCAAAAAAAAGAACTAAAACAAAAACCTTTTTGCAACATGTTTGTTCATTATTTTTTTTTTAGTTTTTTTAAAATAATCATATATTTTAATTGCAATGTTTTAAACAGTAGTTTAAAACTGTTTAAAATAAAAGTGTTTAAAACAGTGTCCATTGTTTTAAATAAGTTTTAATCAAATAGTTTTAAACACATTGTTTAAAACATGCCAACCCTGTTAATGGTATATATTTTCAATATTTTCATAACACACGCACGCACGCACACATGCACACATACACACGTACACACACACACGGGAGGGTGCAAGGGCGCCTTTGCCCCCCCCCCCTCCCGCACCCACCCTGTCTACCTCGCTTCGCGTGGAAAGTTGCAAACCCATATGAACTTTGCTTTGCTTGCAACGTATATACGAAACGAGGTGGACGGGGTAGGTACGAGAGAGGGACCGAAGGCCCCCTTGCACCTCCCGTGTGTATGTGTGTGTGTATGTTATGAAAATACTGAAAATATATATTATTAATAAAGATTAATATCAAGTGGTTTATTCAACAGAGAATCGCATATTAAATAAATAAATTTGTAGTAATACGTTGAACTTTGACAACATATGTGTCGTATACTAGGATGTAAACAAATCTCACTGTTGGTATTATCAGTTTATAAAACCAAAGAAACAGCATGAAAAATATAAAACTTCATTTTATTATATCTCCTAAACCAATGCCGTCCCCCATTTAATTCTTGCGGGGAATTACTCAGAAACCCCCCCCCCTCCTACAATATATTTAAGTAGCGATAAAATCTGTGAGGTGTTACTTTTTATGCAGTTTTACCATATTTTTATGTACATATTTAAAAGGTAAAAAAATTAAAATAAAATATAAAAAAATGAATAAAAATTAAAAAATAAAACAAATAAAAAAATTAAAAATATTTTTAAAAAATAAGAGAAAGAACAATTAAAAAACAAAAATATGGAGTGTAAAAAAGATCGCCTCCTCGTGGTGCACTCTGGAACAAAATATGTGACTAAATGATCCTTCTTAGAAAATATTTTTTTTTTAAATCTTTTTTATTCTGAGATTTCAGTTTTTGTGGGACACATGGTGTATTAAAAATTGCATTCTTTTGTTGGTTTTAGTATTAGAAAACATTTCAGTAAAAATAAATAGCGGTTACAACACAGAAACTCTTTCTTCCGTAAACTTATCCTTATTTTTCATAATATGCATCTTTATTTTAGCGCCAAAAGTTTTCCCCTCAATTCTGAACATTCCAGGGTTCATTTTCGTCAAACAGACACTCAATCAAAACGTTTCCAATAGGATTTACCCGTTCTGCTGAGAGGCTAAAAAACGAGGTTTTTTAACATCGTCCTTTTTATACATTTCTAACTGTATTTATTCTTTTTTATTACAGTAGTATTGAAAATGAAAAAATAAAAATAAGCAATAGACATCTTGAATTTAATACTTCTGATAACATTATCTTGAATTTAATATTTCTGATAACAGATTTATAATCAGCATCTTCGAAAACCCTCAGTAAACAAGATTGCAGTAAATTTTATTTTTTAAAATTTATTTTATTTTACATTTTGCATTTTTATGTCTACCATATTGGATCCGCTACTTTGAATTTCTAAAATTTGATAACATTTTCGTAATCAGCATCCTCAAAAACCTTTAGGAAGGAAGACTAAAGTAAAATTGTGAATTATTTTACATTTTGAACTTTTATGTCCGCCTATTGGATCCGCCATTTTGAATTTTTCAAAAGGCCATATAGCTTTCGATTGCTTATACCTGTAACTAACTTTGTGTGCACGATGGTCCTTCTACGTCGAATACAATTTTGGAACGGCGGGTGATCCGTTTGACAAAGAATGCCCTAACTATATTTATGATCTAAGACTTGTTTTCTAATTAAATAATAAAATAATAAATTTAGTAAAAATAATTGAATATTAAATTATTATTTGTAGTTTACAGCATTTCTAACTTCAAAATGTACTCCGGATCTTCTTATTAACGTTCTCTCTTCCACATTATTTTATACTTTTTTGGTTGTTAAATATAGTTGGTTTCATATTAACATTGAAGATGTAAGTAAACGCTATATTGCATATTGTATTTATATGTATACAGTGTACACAGATAAATATTTTTGAGACACAAATATTTATACATAATATGAATATATACATATAATATATATATATATATATACATATATATGTATATATATGTATATGTATATACATATATATGTATATGTATATATATATATATATATATATATATATATATACATATACATATATATATTTTTTCCCCGTACATTACAAAATATAAAAATGGTGAACAGGTGAAGTGTTTGTTAGAGCAATTGCAAAACAGCTATAAAAAGTTAACGGACGAAAATGAAATAAGTATTTTAAAAAAATACAGCAGCTATGCAAAACGTTATACGGCTGGATTAATATGTAAGACAATTGCTTTTGATTTTCATTAAACATTCAAACAAGTAAATATATTTTGTTTAAAAGCAATTAGCAAAGGAAAGTGGCTAAAATATGATTTTTGCCCAGAAAATGTAAGTTACATATATTTTCTTATAATTTTTGAGTTGTTAAATACGAAAATACCCATTTTATTGGTCTAAACTTGTAGGAAAGTGGCCAAAATTCGCCTTAAGGGGACCCAACACGGCTCATTTTACCAACAAAATCAGTTCGATTAAAAATCTTTTTTTTGGCTGCACAGATCAATAAATCTTTTTACACAGTTAAAATACTTTTAATAACGAGTTCTGGATGCTATAATTTATGTATAAAATTTCACTTTTGTTATCGATTCATTGAATTAATATTTATTTAATATAAAAGTTCTTTAGTTTATTCAAACGAAAGATGTGCCCCATGCTTAGAATAACGTGATAGAATATAAGTAAATTTTTGAAAATGATTTTAAAAAAGCCTAGTAAAAAAGTTTTTTAGTCTAACTTTTTAGAAACTGTTTTCCTACATATATGATATGTGAAATCGAGACGCGAGATAATACAGAACAATTTTTAGTTGACTGATTTCGAGATAGATAGAGCTGCTATCTGTTTGTGTAACAAGGACAGTCGCCGAATAAACAGAAAGCGAGAACATATAAGGAGCAAGCGAAAAACTAACATGAAAGAGTCCGAAGTTTCGCTCGCAAAGATTTCTTTTTATCTATTGTTTTTCATATATATCATCTCACTATAGAAAATAAAACTTTTTTATTTCGCATTTTATCGGTTTGAAAATAATTTTAATGTATTAATAAGATTTTTGTAATTAAAATGACACCAAACACGACATAAATTGGATTATTTTTAATTAGAAAGATAATCATAATTATGATTATTGATTAATTAAAAATCATCCGATTTATGTCGTGTTTGATGTAATTTTAATCACAAAAATCTCATTAATCCACTAAAATTATTTTCAAACCGATAAAATGCGAAATAAAAGAGTTTTATTTTCTAACATAGCTAAATCAATATAATATAAAAATTAAAAAATAAATAGTCAATTTATCTTAAGCCTCATCAGATGCAATTGTTTACATTGAACAGTTTTAAATCTCATTAATTACTTTCAAATCGATAAATTGCGCAATAAAAAATTTTATTTTCTATAGCAAGATGACATAATACGAAATGTAAAAATTTTATTTTCTGCGGAAAGATGAAATATAATACGAAAGACTGGAGATAAAGGAAGGCTCGCGAACGAGACTTCGGAACTTTTTGATATCGTTCATCTCGCTTACTCCTTATTCGTTCTCTCTCTCGCTTTGGACGACTCACCAGTCTCGCAGAGATCTTATCTGTAATATAAAATCCTATAAAATAAAAATAAAAATTTTTATTTCGCATTTTATTGATCCGAAAATAATTTTAATGGATTAATGAAATTTTTGCGATTAAAATGACACCAAACACGACATAAATCAGATAATTTTTAATTAATCAATAATCATAATTACGATTATCTTTCTAATTAAATATTATCCGATTTATGTCGTGTTTGGTATCATTTTAGTCATAAAAATCTCATTAATTACTTTCAAATCGATAAATTGCGCAATAAAAAATTTTATTTTCTATAGCAAGATGACATAATACGAAAATTGTAGTATTATCGACAATTTTAGTTCCTCTTAGATGAGGGCGCTATCCCGTCGGAGTTCGAGATTCAATGTTGGATCTCCTTAAAAGGGAATAAGTCATTTTTAATAGCAATTCAATTAGAGTCGATTTTACAATTATTTAATTATTTATATTATAGTTTAGTTTTATTTCTTTTACTGAAAACTAAAGAAACACTTCAAAATGAAACATTTTAGAAATGTTAAATCTAACATAGCCAAATTAATATAATATAAAAATTAAAAAATAAATAGTCAATTTATCTTAAGCCTCATCAGATGCAATTGTTTACATTGAACATTTTTAAATATCTTAAAATAGACTTCTACTACTATAAAGGTTTCACTTAGAGGCGTGTTAAGTTTTTTACAATAGACCTTTGACTGGAGCCCTATTATATTACTTTTTATATTATACTGTATAGCGTCTCGTTTTATTCGTCATCAGAATCTTAATCTTGTCAGTTTCTTGGTTAATCGGGTCCGCTAATGTTATATAAAGTCGAAATATCTATATTTCTCTTTATGTTTTTGAAATTCTCTCCTTAACATTTAATTATTTTTATAAGTTGCACATCTGATGACACTTAAGATTCTTGAATTGAAATTGACTATTTATTTATTATATTTCTTTATTTTTATATTATATTGATTTTGCTATGTTAGATTTAGCATTTCTAAAGTGTTTCATTAAAAGTGTTTCTTTAGTTTTCAGTAAAAAAAATTATAAAACTATAATATAAATAATTAAATAATTGCAAAATCGACTCTAATTAAATTGCTATTAAAAGTGACTTATTATCCTTTAAGACGAATTTTGACCACTTTTCCATGGACTTAGACCAATAAAATGGGTATTTTTGTATTCGGCAACTCAAAAACTATAAGCAAATATATATAACTTACGTTATACTTTTTACGCAAAAATCAGCACATTTTACCCACCTTTCTTTTCGTAGCAAACCTTCTCATCGAGTGTGTGTATTGTTGATTTTAAAACATTTTGTAGTGATATTAACATTCATGGGACCTGGTATAATTATATATGAATTTTGCCCGAAATTTTTCGACATCCTATTATCTATAAACGAGTCTCGGCGTTTTTCGCCGAGGAAGATAATTGTTACCGAATATTTTATTGATCAGAAAAAATACTTGTATTTGATTTTATTGCATGAAAACACTGCTCTATTAATAGGAATAATCGCATTACTAGCGACAGGAACGATGTTAATAGTCTATCTGCAATATGCCTGTGGAATGTTTCGGATTGCTTGGTAAGAAGATAAAATATAAGAATCATGAATTTAAATATGGATGTTTAGAAAAGTTATATGATTACGACAAAAGAAATGTTTTCAGTTATCGTATCGAACAATCAATGGCAGTCGATGCTTTAAGAAAAGGCAGTCTAAGAAACAAAAATTTAACTTTTCAAAAATTGATTCGTGCTGTAGATATGCATCGTGAAGCTATGAAGTAAGTATTCAAGCGTGATAATACATGCAGGAAGAAACGAGTAGTGCTCTCTTTTTTTCTCGAAGATTTTCAGATTCATCGGTATCCAGATTTAAAGTAATGTTCTCTTTTATGATAGTAATTGGACTGGTTAGCGGATGTCTTAGTCTTTTTCGAGTAAGTCTTATTTTTTTTTAAATGCCTTCTCTATCTATAAACTTCATCATAAAATCAGTTATCTTCAAATTTTATAATTACAGTTAAATTTTCATCGACCAGTTCTGTCTAATTTAATATTCTGTTTGAAATTAATGTGCAGCTCTTACTAAAATTATTATTGCATTTGTATTTTAGCTTTTTCAGGGGTTGTCATTAGGACATAATGTTGAAGAAATTATGTTACCTTTAACATCCTACTTAATTTATTTAATGTACCTCTTTCTATCCAATTATACTGCACAAGAAATTATGGATCACAATAATGATGTATTTATCACTGCGTAAGGAAAACATCCATACCATATCATATAATTACGTACGAGTACTCGTTTTGTAAATTATAAATATAATATAAACATAATTACTACAATTGAAAAAACAAAAATAGAAAAACAAAAAAGTTTATATAGAACAAAATAAGTGTGAGCGTGTGTATGTGTAACAAAAATAATAATATAAACTTTCTTATTTCTCTCTAATTATTAATTTGTTATATAGATACAGTATTCAATGGTACACAGCTTCCTTAAAAGTACAAAAGATGATATTGTTCCTATTGCAAAGAAATACCAAGGTTTTCAATTTAAATATTGCTGGATTTTTTGTTGGATCATTAGAAACTGCAGCTGCGGTAAGATATATGTATAATATGTATCAGAATATACCGTCTGTTTTGTTTAAGTGTATGTATATTCAATTATTTTTCTAAACAATAGGTTTATAAAAAATGCTTCAACTAAAAGAGAAAGAAAAAGAGAAGTTATTTGTTTAAAAACAAAAAAAAAATATATATATATATATATATATATATATATATATATATATATATATACATGTATATTAATTTAAATAAAAATTGTGAAGTTTTTTTTAATGTTATTTGTAATAGTCTTTGTAAACGTAATAATATTTGCTTTTAGCTATGAGGAAAAACAAAATATCTAATAAAAAATGTTTATTAATTTTCATTTGAAATACCATTAAAAATTGTAATATTATTACCATTGTATATGGTAGATCTTCTTTAACTATAATTCTAATATTAAAATAACTATTCTTACAATAACTACATATATATACAAGGTGTTCGGCAACAGGTGGGATAAAATTTAAGGAATGATTCTACACGATAAAATAAGACAAAAATCAAGAATAACAAAATTGCAATAGAGGCTTCGTTTTTTAGTTATAAATATTTAAAAGTTCATGTAAAAGGTATTTAAAGCTCGGCAAATCGCTGCATATTTTTGCTTTACAGAGTATTTTGAGAGCAATTCAGTCGATGTAGTCTACGCACACCAAAAATTTTGCGGTTTACCATGCTTTGGGCACCTTTTACGTAAATTTTCAAATATTTATAACTAAAAGACGAAACCTCTATCGCAATTTTGTTATTCTTGATTTTTGTCTTATTTTATCATGTAGACTCACTCCTTAAATTTTGTCCCACCAGTTGCCGAACACCCTGTATTTATATGTAGTTATTGTAAGAATAGTTATTTTAATATTAGAATTATAGTTAAAGAAGATCTACCATATACAATGGTAATAATATTACAATTTTTAATGGTATTTCAAATGAAAATTAATAAACATTTTTTATTAGATATTTTGTTTTTCCTCATAGCTAAAAGCAAACATTATTACGTTTACAAAGACTATTACAGGGTGTCCTGAAAATGCCGGTAAATATTTTAATGACAGGTTCTTTAGAACATTTTAAGATGAAAAGTTTAATACAAAAATGTCGAGACTACAATAGTTTTCAAACTGGAAGCAATATTATCTCCTAAATGATAGGGCTGAGATTTCGCGCTCTCACGTGCGGCAAAATAACAAATGATAAAAGTGCTCCTATAAATAGCGCTCTTTTCACGATATTATGAATATTATGTTAGCACTTGTTATTTTGTCGTACCTGAGAGTGCAAAATCTCAGCCCTATCATTCGTGAAATATAATTGCTTCCAGTTTGAAAACTATTGTAGCCTCGACATTTTTATATTAAACTTTTCGTCTTAAAATGTTCTAAAGAACCTGCCATTAAAATATTTACCGGCATTTTCGGGACACCCTATATATACAAGGTGTTCCATAACTCGCGAACCACCCATCAGGTGCAGGTAGAGTAGGTTAAATTGAGTAAAAAAGTTATGTACTATTTTGCAATTTTTGCAATAGTTAATGAGATATTAATTATAAGAGATCAGCCAATCGGCGCCCGGCAGGAGTGCGCGGCACGAAAAAGCCTTCTACTGTTACTTGATACTAGGCGTGTTGATGAAGCGGTGGGAAGAACGACTCTTGAGGGATGATTCTTCAGGTTGTCAATGCAGAGCGTTCCTCCCACCGCTTCGTCGGTGCACCTAGTATCAAGTAACAGTGGGAGGCTTTTTCGTGCCGCGCGCAGTTGCCGGACGCCGATTGGCTGATCTCTTATAATTAATATCACATTAACTATTGCGAAAATTGCAAAATAGTAGATAACTTTTTTACTCAATTTAACCTACTCTATCTGCACCTGACCGGTGGTTCGTGAGTTATGGGACACCTTGTATATACAGAGTGGCCGATTTTAAACAATACGGTCAATTTTCTCGTAAACTAAGCGAAATATCGAAAAATGGTTCAGACATGTGTTACATGGTTTTGAAGGGGCCATAAGATAGTGCCATTGGTTTGACCTTGGATAATCATTTGAAGGTCACGTGAAGGTCACCTTTATTTTTTTAAATGGCACCCCCTATTTTTTATTATATATTCTTGTAGCTAACCTCGAGAACTTTCCAAAACGCTATAACCAAATGTTTTTTCATTGCGTACTTTTCGAGTTATAAAGCTCGAAAGTTGTAACATTTTGATAAAAATACAAAATATCTCGTAAAATATTCACTTTCTGATAGTCTTATTTTACATGCTCTGACCAATCAAGGCAAGATCCGAGCATGATCCAGCCAGTCAAGGCAAGATCCGGACACGATCCAACCAGTCAAGGCAAGATACGAACACCATCCAGCCAACCAAAGCAAGATCGTTGATGGTTCTGTCAACTAAGGTAAGATCCATCAGAACCATCAACGATCTTGCCTTAGTTGGCTGGATCATCAACAATCTTGCCTTGACTGGTTGGATCGTGTCCGGATCTTGCCTTGACTGACTGGATCGCCTCCGTATCTTGCCTTAACTGACTGGATCGTGTCTGTACTTGCCTTAACTGGTTGGATCGTGTCCGGATCTTGTCTTAACTGGCTGGATGGTGTTCGTATCTTGCCTTGACTGGTTGGATCGTGTCCGGATCTTGCCTTGACTGGCTGGACCGTGTCCGTGTCTTGCCTTGATTGGTCGGAGCATGTAAAATAAGACTATCGGAAAGTGAATATTTTACGAGATATTTTGTATTTTTATCAAAATGTTACAACTTTCGAGCTTTATAACTCGAAAAGTACGCAATAAAAAACATTTGGTTATAGCATTTTGGAAAGCTCTTAAAGTCAGCTACAAGAATATGTAATAAAAATAGGGGGTGCCATTTAAAAAAATTGAGGTGACCTTCAAATGATTATCCAAGGTCAAACCAATGGCACCATCTTATAGCCCCTTCGAAACCATGCAACAAATGTCTGAACCATTTTTCGATATTTCGTTTAGTTTACGAGAAAATTGTTTAAAATGGCCCACCTTGTATATTAAGAATAATATCGTCATAGGCTATAGAGAACGAGATGTAAATCGAAAACATATAATATAACAAAGAGTCAATAAACATATAAATTCTATAATTCAGTATATTCAATAATTATACAATGATCGATGACTTAAAGATTAAAGATTGGTAAATGAACTGCAAATAATTAAAGATAAAACAAACGAACGTTTCGGGCTCCTGCTTTGAGCCTTCTTCAGCGCAATCTTAGTAAAAAACTGTAATACTCTTATATAATACTGTACATAAATACTTTATAACGTTCCCGATCGAACTTCACGCGGACTTAATCTATAAATTCGCAAGATAAATGATATCGTAGTTACTGATCTCGTAGTTCTTCTATGACCTCCAAGGTTGGAAAGCCCGGAGACTCAACTTGAATTTTTATATAAAGAAATGAAAGCTTGGCGACTTGATCTCAATCCCCGTTGAATCCTGGAAGAATGGAATGTCGGGTTTTTTTATAAAATAATTTTAATGCAATGGAAGCAAGTCATCAAACTGTACAGGTAGATAATATCCCTACTTACAATATTAGATTGTTCCGCAAAAAATATTTCTCCTAGCGTGACCGTTTAGTTCAAGGTTCTCTCGATTACTGTCAACCGTATGGTAAAGAAGGCTCGTTTATATACAAAATAATGACTTTGAAATTTTTGGGAGCTTATTTATTAAGTCATGATATAGTGTTGGCAGATTTTCTGTGTCTGTCTGTAAGTTTAAACCATTTCTTTGTCTTTTAATAAAAATCATTTCGGATGTCAATTTTTTAATATAAAAGGGGTCTTCATCTAAAATCTCGACCTTATTCCATTTAAAATCATGGTTGTATAAAAGTCTGTGATTCGTAATGACAGATTGTTTATTAGTATTTCTTTTAATTTGAGAAGTATGTTCCGAGATCCTTGTTTTTAGCATTCTCGATGTTTGACCCACGTATGTTGCATCACAATCGGAACAGCTGATTTTGTATACGACATTAGTTTTTTCAGCCTTCGGTTATTTAATAATAAGTCTTCCGTAACCGTAGAATTCATAAAGAACTTAGAAAACAATTTGAAGAAACTTCCAGTAGAAACCAAAATGCTAATTAGAGATAGATCTAAGAACATCCCCACATATTCCTTTCCAAAATCACAACATAATGAATGGTTGGCCAGTGTATTCTTTAACACCAAAAGATTTTTCGATAATAATAAAGATATCATTCTAACACGAGCAGATAAGGACAATGTCACCGTGGCTCTTGACAGAATACATAAATAAGGTAGAGAAAACTTACTCACAGACGAAGACACTTAGTTAATTATTAAAAAAGATCCTATAAAGAAATTAATTTCGAATTTAAAAGATTTATTATCAAGATGGAAGAATCATGGATACATTTCCAATGCCACGTATAAGGATCTTTTATTTACAGACAATATTTTACCAAGTGCGTATGGTTTACCTAAGATCCATAAACCGAACACTTCATATAGACTCATAGTATCTTCCATTAACAGTCCTCTTTACCATCTCACTTTGTTTTTACAAAAAATTATGAGCAAAAGTTTTCCGAGGGCATTGAGTCACATTAACAATAGTTTTGATCTAGTCAACTATTTATCAAACATTTATATTGATGACAACATGAAATTGATCTCTCTAGATGTGGTCTCCTTATTCACTAACATCCCTACAGACCTCGCTTTAGATAGTGTTGCGAATAGATGGACTTTCGTGCGGGATAATTGTGATTTGACTGAAACAGAATTTCTAAACGGAGTTAAATTAGTCCTACATTCAACCTTTTTCACTTTTAATAATATTATTTATTGTAGGACATTTGGTACCCCGATGGGTTTTCCCTTATCTCCAATCATAGCGGACATTGTCTTACAAGACCTTGAAGAGAAAGCATTGCGCACGCACGTTACGGTTTACTCCTCCGTTTTACATCAGATACGTTGATGACATTTTAATGGCGGTTCCCTCCGATGTTGTTGATTTAACCCTCTCTACATTTAACTCATTTCATGACAGATTACAATTCACTTTAGAGTTAGAACATGATAGAACTATTAATTTTTTAGACGTAACGCTTATAGCTGAAAAAAAACTTTTTAATTTTTGACTGGTTTCATGAATCAACATTTTCGGAGAGATATTATTCGGGGACTTAATTTTAACTCACAACACCCTCAATGTCAAAACAAGGGTACGATCATTAAACTGGTACAGAGCTTTCTCATTATCACATCCAAAATTTCACACAAAAAACTTCGATCTCATTATCAAAATCCTCTTAGAAAATTTTTATTCTCTCAATTTGATTTTCAATGTCATTAATCAACGTGTAAAATATTTGATTGAGAAACGGGAGTTCAACAAAAATACGACTTTCAAAAATCAGTCCTCGTATTTTACTGTACCATTCTTACCTAATCTTACTGAACAATTTAAGAATATTACAAAAAATCTAAATGTAAGATTGTCTTTCATTAGTTTAAATAAACTCAATAGGTTGATTAAAGGACAGAAGGATAGCATACCGAATAATAAAAAAACTTATGTCGTATACAAAATCAGCTGTTCCGATTGTGATGCAGCATACATGCGTCAAACGTTGAGAATGCTAAAAACAAGGATCTCGGAACATAAGTCACAAATTAAAAGAAATACTAATAAACAATCTGTCATTACGAATTACAGATTTTTATACAACCATGATTTTAAATGGAATAACGTCGAGATTTTAGATGAAGACCCCTTCTATATTAAAAAATTGACATCCGAAATGATTTTTATTAAAAGACAAAGGAATGGTTTAAACTTACAGATGGATATAGAAAATCTATCAACACTATATCATGACTTAATAAATAAATTCCCAAAAATTTCAAAGTCATTATTTTGTATATAAACGAGCCTTCTTTACCATACGGTTGACAGTAATCGAGAGAATCTTGAACTAAACGGTCACGCTAGGAGAAATATTTTTTGCGGAACAATCTAATATTGTAAGTAGGGATATTATCTACCTGTACAGTTTGGTGACTTACTTCCATTGCATTAAAATTATTTTATAAAAAAATCCGACATTCCATCCTTCCAGGATTCAACGGGGATTGAGATCAAGTCGCCAAACTTTCATTTCTTTATATAAAAATTCAAGTTGAGTCTCCGGGCTTTCCAACCTTGAAGGTCATAGTAGAACTATGAGATTAGTAACTACGATATCATTTAGTTTGCGAATTTATAGATTAAGAGGATACCGTACCGTACAAACCTTACCGATCAAAACGATTGTTTAGTTTTTAAACGAAATTATTAAATTGGTTGCACAGAATGAAAAATGCTTCTCCATGATTAGAGTACATATAATAACGAACCGGGTTGTGTTCAATTTTCAGTTAAAAATGAGAAAAAAAATTACAGTTTTAAATTATCGACTGCTAGCGTCAAGTCATACATATATTTGTTTAATATAAAAGTTTTGCAATTTGCACGTACAAAATAAGATAGATTTCCGCTTGGAAATGCATGAAAGAATATATGTAAACTTTTCGAAATGATTTTGAGGTCTAGTAAAAATAATTTCGTTTTAAAACACTTTTGTGCATATTATCATATGAAAATCGAAGATAATTGGATAAAAAAGAGCAGTAGATTAGTGCACCAGCAGATTGACTGGTGTCGCGATAATCAGAGCTATAATCTTTTTCTGTGACAAGGAAGGACAATAGTACTATCCTTGTCTATTTCATGCGTAGAGTAATATACATGCACGCCGGTGATACCGAACCGGCTCACGGCCCGTATGGCACACACACAAGCGCGAGCCGTTTACATGGGAGCTTGTCACGTGCGCGGCGCCACATATACGCGACTCGCGCTTGTGTGTGCGTCATACGGAGAGTGAGCCATGCATCTGATTTGGCATTACTGATGCACGCTCTAATATCGTTTAGTGTAGTTTTGTATAGTGAATTTATTTGTGTAGTGTTAGTTATTTATGGGTCAACAGCACGATTGGAAATATTTGTCTCTCTGTCAACATAGAGTTTTTTTCAAGGAAGGCTGGATGAAAAGGTTAATATTTTCATTTATATAAAAAGGATTGTTTTAATGTTGTTATATCATATGTTATTTATTATATTATATTGTTATCCAAATATGTTATGGCATATCGTTTTCGAATGAAAGATTTCATTACTCAAAGAGCGATCTTATTTTCCAATAAATTTATATTTTTTATCAAATATGAATTTTGATTCATAAATTATATATAAATAATATATACATATATACATATATAATATATATATAAACTATAATAATATATAATATTATTTAAATAATATAATATATATAGAGAAAGTTACAATGTCCCATTTGACACTTTCACTTTTATAAAGCACATACTTTATTCTCTAATAATCAAATTATCAAAATAATAAAATAATGTTATAATGTTCTTGAAATTGTCCATTGATCTAAAAATCCAAATATTTCTATTAACACAAGACGGATTTTTAACGTCATTAATCACACTTTCTGAGTGATGACTTGTATCATTTGAAAACGATAATATTTCGTAATTTGACTTCCATAAAGTCCATTAAAACATTAGTATTATGAAAATTGTTTTACATTTTTTTTCAATTATATCTTTAAAACAATTCCTAAATAAAACATATAAGTAGTATATATAAAGTCTATTATTAAAATGTGGTTTGCATGTGCGCATTAGTTAAAAAATAATCCCAGAGGCAATTTATTCGTGAGCTGGTTGCATTTTATGCCAGATGCGGTTTGCATGTGCGCACTGGTTAAAAAATTATTCCAGAGGCAATTTAGTCGTAATCTGGTTGCAATATTTTATGCCAGATGCGGTTTGCAAAGCGCACTGGTTAAAAAATTATCCCAGAGGCGATTTATTCGTGAGCTGGTTGTAATATTTCAGTAGTAATGGGGCAGGTATGACCCATCAAAACAAACCCCCACCACCGCGCCCGCGGGCACCGCGGGGGGTGTCTGGTGTTTTCCCCCACCACCACCAGGACTGACAGGAAAAAAAAGTGGTGGTTGGAGGGGGAAGGGTTCACGCTCAGGTAAGAAAAATTTATTTTTTGGAAAAATTTTCTGGTTTTCTCGGGACTTGAACCTGGGTCCTTCGTATTGCTGATCCTGGTTCTGGTGTGCTGAGCTAAATAAGAACTTACTAGAGTAAAGGTTAGATAAGGTATTTATGTTACGTAATGGGGCAGGTATGGCTCTTGGGGCGATATCGGTTACGGTGACGGTGGTAGAACGGAAAAGCGCTTTGGCGTTCTGCACGTGGGGCAGGTATGGCCCGTCATAATAAATGACGTCACATGGTAGTTGACCATGTATAACGTCATGCCTGTGAAAATGAAAAAAAAGATAATAACACAGGAACGTGCAGGTTCTGTCAAACGCGATGGTATGACACAACGAAAGAAATAGTATTATCGGTGTCTTATATTACGATGAGCGCCTATTGTTGAAAGAAGTTGCGGAACATCCTCTTTCAACAATAAAAGTAACGGAACTACTTATATATAAAATGGGAAAGAGGAGTGGGTGAATGAAATAGATGATTAAAAATAAAATTGCTCACATTTATTGATGCAGATTTTTATTACAAAAATCAATATTCTTATTACATATAATTAAAGTAATAATTAATTTTTATTAAGTAATAGTACAATGTATTTTTTTATATTTTATTACACAAAGGTTTACATGTTTAAACATTACATGTCGGTATGTTTACTACGTTTTTCGTGAAATAAAATTTTATTAAATAATCGTACAATCAAGCGATCGTTACGTTCGCAATCTTCGGTAAAAAGAGTAAGAAATTGATTAAGATCGTAACCACTACACATATAATATAAAAATACGCAGCAGTATTGCCCGCAAGTTTGAGAAAAAATTCCTTGTAATTGCTGGATGTTCCAATGGTGGATGGTGGAATTTCGTCGCAGTCGGAGTAAAAATCTGGAATACAAAGGGGGTAATCCGTAGCTATCGAAGTAAGTGCCTGTACCGTATTTATCGAGGAAGAAAGCGACCCAATGTTCTCCAGGTCGAGTATGGTTGTCGGTGTGAGCAACGATGGCCGTCGACCTCGTCCACACCCTCGGAACTCTGTCGGCAGAATACACTCCCACATGTCTGGCATCGAGATGGTGGAGTGCTTGCAAAATTTCGCGAGGGTTCATTTTTTTCCAACAAAGGCGAACGAATGTACGGTATTATTTGAATACCGTTGGTTTTTACCTCTTTTGATAATGCGATTTTATCAATATCGGTTTTCGGGTTTTCAATGTCGGTTTGCGTAGAAATGTTAGTAATTTTGAACTTGTTTTCATCCAGCAACGTTTTTGATTTCGTCAATTTCACGAATCCCTCTTCTTCTTCTTTTTCAATTAGATGTTCGATTTTTTGCAGGTTTTGTTTCTCTATTTCATTACTCGATTTAATTATTTCATTCATGTCACAAAAAACATAATCTTTGCTTTCGATTTCCTCGGCGATTTCGTCGTCCGCGTTCTCGGAGTATATTTCACAATCTTTCTCAGTACTACAACTAACTTGAGTACTAAACGTAACGTCAATATCACGATTATTTTGTGTGACTATCCAGCATTTTAGTTTATAAGCATTGTGTAATGCGCATCGGAAGATTCCAAAATTCCAAAATCCGTGGTGAGAGCAATATCGTCCGTCTTCTTCTTTTGACAATAGGTTTTTAAATGGCGGAGAGATATCTTCCAAATTATTTATATCTCTGGAAAGTATATTCCGCAAGTAGCTTGCCTTTTCGTTGCCTTTAACGTAAATGTAACGCACACGTCTTGTAATTTCGCGCAAATGTGAAATAAAATATTTCAGATTAGTTTCACCGTCGAACCACTCGATATCGTGATAGTTTTGCGAGAGCCAATTGTTTTCTCGTCTTGCTTTTGCGGATAATTCTCCAAATGGATGTGGAGGCATCATAATCCAATGGCCGACGATTGGGACGTCAATAGAGACAATGGCGACTTCCTTTGGGATAAATTTATCGTTGACATCACGGAAGCCTTGTATGTCGATGATTATGTCTATATTGTGAAAATTTATGTGCTTGCAATGACAAAGTATAACCTCTTCACGAAACGCTCGTGTTCACGTCTCGAATGAAACTAAATCTTCTTTTGTTACAATACACGTTTTTGGAAAACACGGCGATATCGATATTTTATTTCAAAGTGAAGGGGGAATTTTTAACCGAGTATTACACTACGAGGCATAAATCGTGCATAGATAAACTAGCCGGAAAAATCGACGATGACTTGATGCGACGCGTCGATTTCTATCACATTATCGAACTCGGCGTAAACAATACAGTTAACGGTCTCGGCGAGAGTTCTCTCGAATCGCACTTCTAATCGCAAACTCCCATGTTTCACAAGATTCCAATGGCCGGCACAATTAGCGGACAAATCGGGTGTAAGGTCAAAAGCAAATAACGTATATCCCTTGAAATAATCCTCTCTGCTTATAGAATTTCCTTCATTCAAAAAATGGATACCTGTCCCCGAAAAAAGCGTTTGATAAGCTTCAACATAAAGCGGTTCTTCAACCGAGAAAACCAGCTGTAACGGCCTACTAGGAATTTGCATACCATCGAGAAGAAATTTATACCTCAATTTTTAAAATTAAACGGATTTAATTTTCTATCACCATTAAATGCTTTATTATTGACAAAGCCGACTATTATTTCGGTAGTTAACCTAATATTGCATTAGCTATTGATTTCGCCATTACCCCGCTATGAATCGTAAAAGTTTTAACCTCGACTCTCGTAAGTGGATACTTGGCAGTAACTTTATTCAACATTCTAGCGTGTGCGAGTAAAACCCCGGCGCTTATTTTCGCTCTTCTCAGAAGTAAGCTGGCATCCAATATATGAATTTTCGATAAACTGTTACTTTCCATGAGACAAAATAAATCTTTCGAGCGTACGAGTCGTAAGCGTACTTCTACTCCGTTAATTAAAAATTTGTCTTGATTGAAAACGTCGCAATGAAGATGTCCTATAAGATCTAGCGCTCGTTCTCCGTGAATGTATCGAGCTCGTCTTACGAGCACGGCGTTGCCTTTTGATTCCAATAGATCGTCCATGTATCCGGGTGTATCCGCGTCCCACAGACTCGAGGTTAGATGGGTAGTTTTTGCGGGTGAAGAGTAATTTAACAACGCCTCGATGTACGCGCGGTACGCGTAAGCGTTGTTCGGAGGCAACACGAGCTTTTGATTGAAATACACGTCGATCTGATTGAAGATGGAGTGGAGTAAATGATTTACGGGCCCTACTTTGACCTCTGTGGCGGCGGTGGTACCTCCCGTTCGCGGCGCGAGGTCGTCGTTGGTTTCCACGCGCACTCGAAGACTCAGCATGGTATGTGTGAGATCTAAATATTCTTCTCCATGGCCTGGGATGACGAATTCTATCGGCGAGTCGTCCGAGAGCGAGCTGACGGGTTTGTAATAGATCCATTGTGAACTTTCGATGCTAGTCTGCGTGGGTGGTAAAGAAAAAAGATCGAGTTCACTTTTTAAACACTCGCTCGAATGCGTATGAAGAAAAGACGATTATTTACCGTAAATTTTTATCAATATCTTTTACCGATATTTTCGTTGTCTACTGTGTTTAGAGTGGTATCGTTTAAGAAAATATGTCGGATACGGTGCGCTTTCTAGAAGTTTTACGACGTTTCGTGGAGGAGTTAAGTCTTTTCTTTGACTTGCGATTTTTCTTTCTCCCCTTACTTTTTAATGTTTTATTTCGCCCTTTGGTTTTTTTTGGTAATCTTTTCTTATTTGATCGCCGACGTTTACGTGACGACGTTACCGCGGATTTAACGATACGCGCGTTAAGCCCAGCGAAAGGAAACTGAGCTGCGTGCATTTTCGCATCTGTCTTATATCCCGAGCCTTTCATCAGACTACTTATTTTTTCTTTAGCTTTTCTCTTGAGATTGTCGCGCGATTTTTTAAAACGGTTTTCGGCCGACACCTTTAGCGGTATATTATTTTCAATATCATCGATTATATTAACACCTGCTTGTAAAGCTTCTTTCCCTACTGCACGCGCTCCTCTACTTAGATAAAGTAGTATACGTCTAAATAATCCTCCTAGAAAACTTCCGATTCCATGACCGCGTTGATAAAGTGCGCCGACGAAAACTCTCGGAATTCCACCACCTCTGCCGCTTTGTAAATTGTAATACTCGTAGTAGTCTGTTATGTTGCATTTGAGAACTTAATTTTTATCTTTTTCCCTATGACACCAACGTTCGCAATACTAACGGGTTCGCCTAAAGTGTAACGTCACAGTCGATGTTCCGGATTCGAATGCTATTTTTTTTCCGAACTGATCTCTTATATCGATTTCAACCCTACTGAAATTTGTTCGTCGTAACGGGATATAGTGCAGAGAAGAGAAATGTTTCACTTGATTCGTTCCGTACTCGTAATCGCGACCATGCCCCTCGACCGACACTATTCGGAGAAGAGGAGACTGCACATCACCTGTTATGTAAGGTTCGCAAATATCACAATAAACGAATAGTTTATCGGGAATACCGCGAGCCAAACTACAGGGTTCGTAACTAAAGAATCCAAAGTGTCCCTTTTCAAAACCGAGTTTAACAAAAATTGATGTAGATTTTTTTTTTAATCAGGATTATACATCGTAAGCATAGTATAGTATCGTCCTTTCCACTTAGGAGCATTATAAAGTGCATCCCCTAAACCGAGTATTCGTAGAAGTTTATCGGAAAAGTTTACATAATGATTTAGTTTACATTTATTTTCATCACACTTGAGGTAAAACTCTATACTACCGGCGGATAACCCCCGTCGATTCAGACGAAAATGCGAACTGACTCCTTTACATATTAATCGCGTCGAGAAGTTCGTCGATATTTTTATAAATGCCAGCCCATATTTCGTCTTCCCTCGAAATTATCACAAAATCTTTTTCCTCGTTACCTCGAATGTCAACATCGGCGAATGTAAGTATATTCTTACCGTGTTGTATATGAAAAAAAGTGGGAAATTAAATTTCGCTGAGCGCGACTTTCCATTCGCCGTGTAACTGTATCGATTGAGGCAATTCCGTAATAAATGACGAGGTAGTATTGTCTGGAAAATAACGCATACTGCTATTGCTCGGAAGAACCAGTAGAAATTGGTCCTCCCTCATCTCAAAGATTTGTTAAACTTGAAGCGGGAATCCAACTATCGAACTTGCTAGGATAACCACGCCAGCTAACTAACAGCTGTTTATTATCACCATGTCCTCTGCTCTTTATCACGCGATCGACGATAAATTCTTCCTCCTGTAAATTTTTCTCAACTCGGGCTAATTCTTGCTCGTAAAAAATACCGTCTATGACCTCGCCGGCTAAGTCACTTAGTTCGTACACTCGCGGTTTTCGCCAATCAAGAACCCGATGAATTCGAAATATCTCCTCACTCCACTTCACCTCGTATCCTTTCTCGAAGGTGACTTTTGCTCTACTGATCCGCACGAGTTCGCCAACGCGATATTTAGCCTTTTGTTTTTTGCATTTCTCGTTTTTCCAACGAAGAGTTATATTTTCGCGCGCGATGCGGGCATTTTCCCGCGTAACGACCGCAGGTTGCATTTTGATACTGGAATGACGCGTGTGATTATAAGCGTGAACGATATCCTGCAAAACATTTATGTAACGTCGTGTATTTTTATGCGTAAAATAACGCCACATACGTTCCTTGAGTGTTCTATTAAAACGCTCCACTATAGCTGCTTTAATATCAGGATTGTGAGTTACGCGAAAGCGAATGTCTTTTTCTTTTAAGAATTTTTGTACAGGACGCGCGATAAATTCTTTACCTTTGTCGGTCTGTAGGCAAACCGGTAGACGACCATTGTTTCTCGAGAATATACGCTCAAAAGCTCGTATTACACAGATACCTGTTTTGTCACGTAAAGGTTCAACCCATGCAAATTTACTAAGCACATCGATTACTACGAGTAAATAGGAATAACCGTCATTATAGCTCTTGAGATTACGGAGATCAATCAAATCAGCTTCCCACAAATTGTCGATATTTGTCACGTTATAATGTAAACGCGGAAATTTTCGTCGTACCGGTCGATGCAGCGTGTACGCGTCTTGCGATTTAAGCCAGTCGAGAACATTGTGGCGACTAAAATTCGGTTTAACGGCTCGCGTTAAATTGTCCACCGCGGAATATCCTGCGTAGTGCGAGGGGTCGTAATACAGTTTTTCGAATTCCGACATTAGAGTCTCATCCAATCGAGTAAACGTTTTTTCCCTTTCGACGGAGAATCTTCATTATCGTGTGTTAATGTTTCATCGGCGCTGTCTTCGCCGGCGGATACAAATATCGTGTCTGCGTCGGACTCGTTTAATTTACGAGTGTATGATTTTGAGCGCAGAGTTTTCTTCGGAGTGGAGTTCCCGCGAAGTAACGGATTTTTAATACGATGAACTCGTAACAAATCGCGATTACCTATGAGATTGGAAGGCGTGTTTATATGCAGTAATCGAGCAAACTGAATTCTTCCGATTGCTTTTACGGTTTTTCTTTCCCGTATTGCGTCATTTATGAGATCCGAGATATTCGATCCCGTTACGACTATACCGTCTATAGTCACAACTCCGCGTCTATCCCAGCTAATCTTAGACTCCGGGGTGTCTACCAAATATTTCAATAGAGCGCGTGCTTTGTCGCGATAAGATTTCGGCACGGAGACGACTATTTGTTTTATCATTTCCACCGATTGAGCGCGTTTTTTCCCGAAACTGCTACTAGCATTACTACCGCTAATGTTACCGTCACTGCTAATTAAAGTTTGCGTTTCCAAAAGTTCATTGTTATTGTCATCATACAAATCTTTCATGTCTTTGTTCTGCTTTTCATCTACCTCGCCATTATCTTTGCGTAAACGTTTTCTCGCAGCTCGAACAAAGTGAAGATAACGTTGAAGTACTTCCTTATACATTTTCCATCTTTTCCCCTCGTCGCGGGGAGTCGCGGGATTAAGAATGCGGCACATCTCAGTATCGAGTCACGATAAAGTAGTTCCAGGCGTCTGCACCGTATTATTATTTTCGTTAACATTTTCCAGATTTTTTTTTATCGAATTATTCGACGATGATGCGCTGGGTGCTATTTCCGGATGATGTTGATGTTGCATGCGCTGCATTCTCTCGAGATTTTCCGTAGAAATTAAAACCATTTTTTTAGCTCTTTCCATTATTCAAATATCGTAATCGTTAATGCTTTACTTTTTATTCTGAAAAAAAACTGATATAAAAAGTTGTATAATTTTTCATTTCCCGATAATCCGTGATAATATAACTTCGAGTAAAAGAGCAATAAGATAGGGTAAGAATCCTCCCCGTTCTACCATAGCTTTCTTCTGCCTCTCCAATTACCTCGTTTTGTCGCGACGCGTCGTAGGTTTTATGCTTGGCTAATTGTCTTTTTTCGTTACTTCCAAGCGGTACGTTTCCTTTGAGCGTATTATAAGCGCACTCTTGTATGCACTTTATTAGTTTATTATCTGCAGTACGTAAGAAAGACACTCTTTGATTTTTTTCAGATAGCACAAAGTTTTCAAAAGACATGCGTTTTGCTCGCCGATTGATCGTCTAGCAGTTTTTACTGCTCCGTCCGACGAATTCCGTGACGTCAGTGACGAAGGATATTTATTCTCTTTTACCATTACGATGTAATAGCGCGACTGGCAAGATGCGTATGTAATCACCTTCCTTTTATATACCTCCTCTATTGCTCGATCTACGAGGTACGTAGACGTAATGCAGCGAATCGTCGGGAAAGATACACGCCCGAAATCGATATTCGTCTGGAGTCGATTGTTTCAAATCAAGCAATAAATACCCATGTGGTCTCGAGGTTGCGTCGTAGTATGCTTCTTCCATAAACTTTGGGTCGTCGGGATATATTTGACGTGCTAAATGACGAATTTGGGCACGATCACGCGGATTTTTGAAAACAACTATATAATTCGCGTTGAGAGATATGTTACACTGTCCACGCCCCTGATGGAACAGATTTTGCGAGATAAGAATAACACTGAGATTCTTATGATGGCTTCCTTTCGTAAACAGATCCACGATAGCATCGCACGATGATGATTCTCTCATAAGATCGTCGATTATTACCAATTTCAGAGAAAGCGGATCGTTGGAATAATCTTCCGGGCGCGGCAATCCCTCTCGAAATTCGATTATATTTTTTTTCGCGTTTCTCAAAGTATTATTACCGCTAAAGTATCCGCTTCTTCGCGCGCTTTTCTCTTCTACTTCTCTTTCACTCACAGCGTGTTGTAAGCGCTGATACGCATCTTGCCACTCGGCGTAATAAAATAAAATTCTCTTGAATCGTACATCGGACATGATTGATAAACTTCGAAGGAAAGTTTCCACGAAAATCGTTTTTCCGCATCCCGTAGGACCGCAGACGATCGATGTCCAAGGATGTTTCCAGCGTACATCCATTTTGCAAAATGAGCAATTGCGCATTTACACACAAATTCATAAATGAAATAAGTTCAGCGTCACCCTTACAAATAATAATAAGCTTGTTAAAAATGCGCATGCGGGATAAATTTTTAATGTTAAACGTTGGAATGCAGAGGAATAAGCTTATCAACGCTTCGGGGCCCTCCACCCGCGGCGGTCACGTGCTAGCGAATATCTCGGTGAGCGTAATGACGCGGTGATAAGCTGTAATTTTAGTAACAATGCTCTCACCAGCATATATATGCTCGCGATAACAAGGGATTGAGCGTACGCGCTATTTTTAAAAAAATTATTGTTTTACTAAATAAAAAATATACCACTTAAAAACTAAATTAATAAAACTAAAAAATATAAAAAGTTGGGAGGAAATACGAGCAGTATTTTTATTAAAAATGAATTTTTTATTTTTATATATGCATTTACATAGCATTTTTCTTATTAGCTATATTTACATTTTTCAACTAAACTAAGATTTACATTTTATTATAAAAAAAATTACAGCTATATTTAAAACTAAAATTTTATTTTACAAAACTTTACATTTTGACAATATTTATATTTTACGCAGGGTGGGCGGAAAACGTGCGCAATTCTATATTTTTACACGCAAAGTTAGAGGAGTGAACAGGAAAGTATGCTAATATCTATCAAGTTTCTAAATACCCGTGCGGTAGAGAATATCGTTTTGTTTTTATAAATCTTCGTTTTAATAGCACAGGCGCACATCTTTTTGTTTCATCACGCGTAATTATATCATGAAACACTGTGCGCCGAATGGCTTTAAACCGAAGATTTATCCTCGATTCAGGGGTTGTTTCTTCTACTTGTTCCTCTGCCTGTTCCTCTCTTTCTCTTTGTAATAATTATTCTTTAATGCTAATAAAATTAACTAAGCGTGAGTTTTCAAAATTCAGAGTTATACCCTTTACTTTACAAACTTCGCGAGTGAGTCCATCGGGTGTACGAACCACATACGCGTAAAATTTCGGTCCACCGGATACGAACGACTCTATATAGCTACCTTCGCCGTAATTTGCGAGTTCATCCGTCATATCGCCTAAAAAATTATCTGTACGCGGTTCGTATTCCTCGGAGGATCGCCGGTACTTACGTATATATATGAATCGGTATCATAATACAAAACGCGGCTTTCTAATTTTTCTAAATAACCGTATAATTTTAATCTTGCTTGTGCCGTTGTGTAAGCTGCTATTACTACATTAGTAAGAGGCGATGGTACGATTGCTTCTTGTCGCATTCGTGACGAAACATATATTACCTCGTCGTTTACGGGCAATATATTGGTTATTTCGTGTTGCGGGCTAGTGAGTAGGCTCATTAATTTCTGCTGCGTTTTAACGATGTCAGTATGTGGCAAGTTTTTGCGTTGATCAAATTTTCCCCAAAAAGAATTTAACGCTAGTTTCACGACCGAACGTAAACCGGGGTTGTGTACGATGTTATTTTTCTCAAGAGCAATACCTTTTGTTTCCTCGTACTCACGAAGATATCGCTCTTTAGCATCGTCATCCGTGCATTCGCTCGGCCAACCACTAGCCTCCTGCTTTAATTGTAAAAATGTGTTTATATATCCGGCGAATAGACCTCCCTGGCGCGTGGTGTGATTATAACGAGTGACATTATACTGCCAAATCTCACTAACCTCTGTCACAAAATAACCTTTCTCAATAGCTTTCTTTAATTCGCACGATATCCATGTACCTTCGAATTCGCGTTTCGGAATGGTTCATGAACGTACGCGGATTGAGAAAATGTTTCGCAACAAGCATGACACAACGCGAATAATAATTTACCCTGCACGCGATAGGGTAATACAGGCTGAAAAAGATTGCGGGGAGGGAGTACTCTGCAACGAACGATTCCTTCGACCGAGTTGAAATTATATCCCGGCGATATTCCGATTAATTCCGCGCATTCCTCGCCTACGTATACCGTTGGATGCCCGATCGGAAAAGCACCGGTTTTCAACACATACGGGTACAGTGAACATACATCAACGTATCATATCTTCTCCATTCCCGTAATCTCGTAGCGCGTCACAATATTTTCCGTGCGCCCTCCGTAGAAGGAGTGTCGAGGATCGAGCGATTCGTTGTCTAACATTTGATGATGTTGTAAATATTCACGCATCTCAACATTTTCATTTATATCGTGATCAAAGTCGCACTCCCATTTCTCTATCACCCTGTATCCCCGTGTTCGAAGACGCGATGTCGTTGCGACAGTATGCTCATAACGTAAATCGTTTGTATCGGTATGATCTGACGAAAGCGGTTTATCGCGATTGACTCGAAAACATCTCGGACCATGCCAGAAACATCCGTGAAACTGTAACACGTAATATTACGTTACTCCGTTTTCCACAGACTACGTAGTACTCATCGACAAGCGTGCCATCGGGGAATATCATAAACGATATTCCCTGCTTCGCCCTGCGTGGATAATGCGATGACCGAGCTCACGCTCCTTCCACACTAACCACTGTAGAGCTTTGCGCGACTGAATATTTACACGTCTGTAACCACCCGCAGGAATAACACCTATTTCTCTTTCGCGCAAAAAGTTTTTTCTGAATACTCTCATGCACGTAGAAGCAATAGTTGTACATTCCTCGAATGGACACACATCCCCGCGCTGTAAAAAGATCTTTCTAAAAGCCATGCACGCTTGTCTAAGAATATCTACGTCATTACGGCAGTAATCCAATATTTCGCGTTGAAAATCAAACACGTAGTTCGCACGCGTCATCTCTGAGTGCCATGCCAAAAATTTTTCGCGTTCTTTCACCTGCATGGAATCAGGTGAATAATATTGTACATCGGGCAGTGGACCGACATAAGATTGATTATCGAGAGTATTAAATAAGTGAGGAAAAATACCTTTATTCGAAATATCCGTCAGACCGAAAGCCTTGGATAATTCGGATAAACACATCGGCATATAATTAACACTATCGATAAATTTTGTACGTCCCACCGTTAATACAACTATTTTCGTTCCGTTTAAAATTACTCGCGGCTCTAACGAGATACGGTTTTCCACGATATGATATAAAATAAATTGAGCATCAAATGATTTAGCGTTATGTGCGATACAAATTATTTGTTTAAAATATTTTGTCGGACGCGTTACAAAATCTACAAATTCCTGTACGGGATTACGATGAAATATATATTCCCGAATCCCGCATCAACAACATCGCACCGAGGTTTCATTTATTTCCGCGCATGACTCGCAAATTTGATGAGCGACGCAAAGCGTAGGCATGTGAATTTTTACATTCGTGGTACCTTGGAGCGTTTTGTCTTGCCTCGTCTCAAAGTCGTAAAACACGAATGCTACGCGGCTTTTTTTACGTGCGGATATACAATTATTTTCGCCGCCGTTCCTCTGTTGTTGCTCCCCATTCTCTTCGATAAATTCTGCACAATAAGGATTGGAATTATCGCCGCGCCGAATAGGTAACATATAACAAAGGTGGTTCAGCGATTGTAAAGAATGACACACGGCGCAATAAGCCATGTCGCATTCGTGTTGTTTATTTCTTTGAATTAACCGGCCGTAATCATTACAAAATCGTACAATTTCGCAAACGCTTTTTTGCGATTTTCCATCGTATGATTTCCGCGCACGGTGACGCTCCAAGCACTCACGATTAAAAAATCCCCGTCCACATCACCTAATATGTAGCGTATCTGTTTGATCGCACGGCGGCATCGCGTTACATCGCGGACATTTGTTAGAGCATCGATGCTCCCCCTTATCGGAGCAATAACATAAATTACACGGAACGCAAATCCTCGCCCACCCGCGGCGGCCTTTAAATTTAAAATTACGTCGAAATACTTTATGTCCGGATGAAATAATATATTTAAGCACGTACTTGTCTCTCTCTGTAGAGAGGCTAAGAATTCAACCCCGTTGTACAACGGTTTACCGCCTCGACCAAAAGTAACGATATTATATATCACTATAGCAATATTATCCCCGGCGAGATATTGTTGAAAGCGTTCGATTTCGGGAATTCCGCTTCCTTCCTCAGGAATCGTGACACCTGCATTCCTCGTAAGTTGCAACGCTAAGTCGCGTTGTAACACAGAGTTTTGTCGTCTCACTGCGTTCCATTTTTCATGTAACTCTCCCGTGCGCAAATTTCCACGCTCGTTAAAAATTTGAGCGGATACAAGCGCACGAGGGAGACATAAATTGTCCGAATTGGAAATCGTTAAAATCGAACGCTTAACAATAATATCCCGCGAAAGTGTGTTACGTCCGCGTCCCTGAGGAGGAGTAACTTTAGAAACGCGGATATTAAACGCTAGAGCTATATCATGACCGTTGCAACTTTGCGCTAACGAACTTACAAGATTCCAAATATTCTCGTAAGTCAAGTCGCGAAAAGGTCGGAACGATATACCTGCGGATCCACGCGTAAAATTTCCGGAATCAAAAGTCATCCCGACGTAATCACCTGGTACTCACGAACGCATTACGTACGTGTGAAGTTCCCGAAACGCGTTTTCTAGCCAGTTATGTACATTAGCTCCCTCGGGTACGGGTCGGATACGAAAACTAATTTCGCGTCCCTCTATACCAGGGTTGGCATGTTTTAAACAATGTGTTTAAAACTATTTCATTAAAACTTATTTAAAACAATGGACACTGTTTTAAACACTTTTATTTTAAACAGTTTTAAACTACTGTTTAAAACATTGCAATTAAAATATGATTATTTTAAAAAAACTAAAAAAAAAAAATAATGAACAAACATGTTGCAAAAAGGTTTTTGTTTTAATTTTTTTTTGCTTCTTTATCTATAGGCATATATTTAAATGTAACATATAGATACAGAAATATAAATAATGAAATAAAAATAAGATGAATATTATTTTAACAAAATATTTATTTTTGGATATTAAATATTAAGTAATATTCAATTAAAGTTTTTTGTTTATTTGAGTAATAATTTTTTATTAATATATAAAATTATATATTTTTTATTTTATTTTAAATGTTTATTATTACCTTCTTCTATCATTGACACGTCATTCTTCTTCTTCTTCTTCTTCTTCTTCTTCTTCTTCTTCTTCTTCTTCTTCTTCTTCCTCTTCTTCCTCTTCTTCCTCTTCTTCCTCTTCCTCTTCCTCTTCCTCTTCCTCTTCCTCTTCCTCTTTCTCTTCCTCTTCCTCTTCCTCTTCCTCTTCCTCTTCCTCCTCTTCTTCTTCTTCTTCTTCTTCTTCTTCTTCTTCAAAAATATTGTATTATTTCTCTTGTTTAAAAAATCTTTCGCGCTATTATTTTTATTCGATGTAATATTTTTTACTTACTTGCAATCTGGGAGAATATGACCACTTCGTCAATCGAGCTAACTTCTCCGGAAAGCGGTCCCTCTGTGTCATTCTCTTCCCCCTCCGTTAAATCGATAACAGGAGGTTCTGGAGTTAACATTATGCGAGCCCGTCCTGAAATGTACGGTATTTTAAAATTTGAAAAATAATATTTTGTTTTTCATCAACGCTATAAAATATGTGTTAAAACTTACGTGAAGGTCCCGCCTCTGGCGACGTGTCTGCTTGACGTCTCCTGCGTAAACTTAATCTACCGGTTCGATCTTCGTTTATTCGAGGGTGACGATTTCCTTCGACTCTCGCGATCGCGATCGGGCGCGTTGAGTCTAAAAATTGTTTGATTTAAATAACATATTTTATAATTTTAAACCTGATAAAAGTAAAAATAAAAACTTACCATTCGAATTCTGGAGAAATCGATGAAAATGCAGCCGAAGAAATTCTATGTGCCCACCAGCATCGCTCTCTTCCTCACCAAAACAGATCCGCGTTTCGATAACTTCTTCGGCGATATTCAAAAGTTCGCGAAAATTGCAAAAATGCCCTAGGCGGAATAATACCGCGAGCACCACGCTAGGACACTCGCCAGCGAACTTTCCGAAGACGCTATAATTTTTTTCGTCGTCGCTTGTTAATCCCGATAGCAATTTGTCAAATTTCTGGCCGCATAAACTCTGTGCCAGTGAAAGGCAAATTTCTACAACGTTTTTAAGATTCGACATGATAATTAATTATTTGCACTGTAACTCGCGTGATGGATAAAATTCAAATTGAAATGTACTTTTTCCAATACGGAGAACCATATTTATACATTTTAAAGAAAACGCCTCTTTAGGAAGAGGGGGAAAATTTTTTGATTTTACATTGGTCGGATTATTAAACAAAATGCGATAGGACAATACAATGCAAAACTTTCGAAAGAATGTTTTATTATTATATTTTCTTCTTTTATGATGGATTAATGGTAAGTTCAAAGAAAGTTTTGGAAATAATCTGTTTCCCACGTTTACATTTCTTTTCTTGTTACGTACGGTAATAAACGAATATTCCTTTTTTGTTACGTGAAGTAATCTTTATTATTTTCTTTATTTTCCCGGCGGCACGTTATAAGAAATATGTCGTGAAAAAAATTTCGGGAAAACCAACAAGCAATAAACACTTATTTTTTTTTTTTTTTTTTTTTTGTTACGCGAAGTAATCTTTATTATTTTCTTTATTTTCCCGGCGGCTAGCTATAAGAAATATGTCGTGAAAAAATTTTGGAAAAACCAACAAGCAATAAATAAATATCTTTTTTTTTATAACTTTTAGATGTGACGCAAGGTTTCGTTTTTTTTTCTTGGCACTTTTTAGAAATTCTTTCTCTAAATTTATATTGAATACAATTTTTTACATATATATATATATATGAAAAATTTTCTTTTATTATATTTTTCATGATTTTTGTAAAACTACGTTATAAAAATATTATTCTCTGAACTTCAGTCGCGACACAGGCAAACTATGGAGGGTAACGTACATTTTTATAATCTATTTTTTAAATTGATTTAAAATTTCATACACATATAATTTTTTATTATTCTGCGCGCGCATTTTCCCCACCACTTTTCTATTTCATCTTTCTAATTTAAGTATTCGGGAAAATTAAGTTCAGTCGTTTCCTGCCATCCGAATTAGCAAGTTCAACTGTAAAAGTTCGTTGTTTTCGTTTATATTCTGAGCGTGATTATTCGAACTTCGATTTTCTACGCAGAAGCAGCTATCATGGACAATCGTAAGGAAATTTCAAATTTCAAGAAATCCTTGTATTCAGTCAGCGCTTCTAAGTCAGAATGCAATTTCGTGAAAAATCGAACTGCAACGTATGTTGTTATCTACAACATATGGCCTGAATTCATCTTATACGAAGAAAATTCATGTGGGCCTTATGGCGTCGGATGGAGAGGAACTGGATTTTCTACCGATTGTTAAATTATCATCTTATAGCGCTGAAGGAATTTGCTTCGATATGGAATCGTGGCAGAAATTTCAAGAAAACATGGAACAGATGTCTTTGTACTTAAACGGTGATAAAATTAAACAGAATACGATTATCATCGACAAAATAATTATAAAATTTACTACCGCATATGATGCTAGAGCTGTGCTAGTAGCGTATCGCGAAAACATGCAAGATCTTCCTTCCGAAAACATCGAGGATACGAACGCAAACGGACCTACACCGAAGAAACGGAAAACTTACAGCGTTGCGATAGTAATGCAGAGAGCAACCTTTCTGGGATTGGAAAATATAGTTGGATGTGTAAACGTTCGTTTGAATCAACTAAATTTAATTTCCAACAGTGTCAATGAATGTGCGCGATATCTAATGAACGAAATAGAGATAAATCTTCCTATCAATAGTAACATTAATAGCAGTATTATAAAACTTCTGATCAAGAGTAATAGCAAGGAAATAGAACGTAACGTTCGCATTCAGCTAAAAGATTTATCATTTCTCGATATATACTTTGAAATAACATTTTTAGAAATAATCTCGCTTTACCTCAATCAAATTGTACATATGATAGTAACAAAACGAAAATTATAATCATTATCCCAGTAATATTTTCTTCAATTATTCATTTTGTAAAAACTTCTTGAATAATTTTGATTTTGTAAAAAATTTTAAATATAAACGTTACATATTTGTACATTTAAATCTATTGTCGATTTCTTTCACCTATTCCTCCTTCCTATTTTACATATAAGT
Organism: Anoplolepis gracilipes; assembly: GCF_047496725.1. Taxonomy (NCBI): domain Eukaryota; kingdom Metazoa; phylum Arthropoda; class Insecta; order Hymenoptera; family Formicidae; genus Anoplolepis; species Anoplolepis gracilipes. Next base: position 1,699,971 of record NC_132975.1, read on the forward strand.
AGTAGTTCCGTTACTTTTATTGTTGAAAGAGGATGTTCCGCAACCTCTTTCAACAATAGGCGCTCATCGTAATATAAGACACCGATAATACTATTTCTTTCGTTGCGTCATACCATTGCGTTTGACAGAACCTGCACGTTCCTGTGTTATTATCCTTTTTTCATCTTCACAGGCATGACGTTATACATGGTCAACTACCATGTGACGTCATTTGTTTTGACGGGCTATACCTGCCCCACGTGTAGAACGCCAAAGCGCTTTTCCGTCCCACCACCGTCACCGTAACCGATATCGCCCCGAGAGCCATACCTGCCTCGCTTGCAGAACGTCAAATCGCTTTTTCCTTCCTTCACCAGCACCGTAACCGATATCGGCCCAAGAGCCATGCCTGCCCTCACTACGTAACATAAATGCCTTATCTAACCTTTACTCTAGTAAGTTCTTATTTAGCTCAGCACACCAGGACCAGGATCAGCAATACAAAGGACCCAGGTTCAAGTCCCGAGAAAACCAGAAAATTTTTCCAAAAAATAAATTTTTCTTACCTGAGCGTGAACCCTTCCCCCTCCAACCACCACTTTTTTTTCCTGTCAGTCCTGGTGGTGGTGGGGGAAAACACCAGACGCCCCCCGCGGTGCCCGAGGGCGCGGTGGTGGGGGTTTGTTTTGACGGGCCATACCTGCCCCATTACTACTTATTTCGTACTAAATGCGGTTTGCATTTGCGCATTAGTTAAAAAATAATCCCAGAGGCGATTTATTCGTGAGCTGGTTGCATTTTATGCCAGATGCGGTTTGTATGTGCGCACTGGTTAAAAAATTATCCCAGAGGCGATTTAGTCGTAATCTGGTTGCAATATTTTATGCCAGATGCGGTTTGCAAGGCACACTGGTTAAAAAATTATCCGAGAGGCGATTTAGTCGTAATCTGGTTGCAATATTTTATGCCAGATGCGGTTTGCAAGGCACACTGGTTAAAAAATTATCCGAGAGGCGATTTATTCGTGAGCGGGTTGCATTTTATGCCAGATGCGGTTTGCAAGGCGCACTGGTTAAAAAATTATCCCAGAGGCGATTTATTCGTGAGCTGGTTGCATTTTATGCCAGATGCGGTTTGCATGTGCGTACTGGTTAAAAAATTATCCCAGAGGCGATTTATTAGTGAGCTAGTTGTAATATTTCTTACTAAATGCGGTTTGCATGTGCGCATTAGTTAAAACATAATCCCAGAGGCAATTTATTCGTGAGCTGGTTGCATTTTATGCCAGATGCGGTTTGCATGTGACATTTTGCGCTGCAATTGTAAAGAACATTTTGTTCCCTCCCTCTATCGATACCGCGGCTATGAAATATAGTTGCGAGAGGAAAAAAATTGCAAAAAAATTGGACAAAAAAAAAAGAAAAAGGAGATTAAAACTTGCGGATTATTCATTGGTGTCAAAAATCCATGCTTGGATGCTTCTCCTGATGGGCTCATAGATAAAGATGGCCTGGTAGAAATAAAATGTCCTCTATCAGCTGAATATTTAACAGCGGAAGAGATTATAAAGACGCTGCCTCAATTAAAAAGCGTTTTTGATAAGAAAAATCTAGATAAGATGAATCCAAAACATCGATTTTTCTATCGAGTTCAAGACCAGTTAAGTGTAACGCAGCGAGAATATTGTATTTTCACTGTGTGGACGCCAAGAAGCTTAAAAATGATATGTGTTAATAGGGACAATGTATTTTGGAATACTCAAATGCTGTCCTTTTTAACACGTTTCTATTATGATTGCATGCTGCCCGAAATCTTTGATAGTCGACATAATACACATATGCCTATTAGAAATCCTAAATATATAATAGAAGCTCAAAAAGCAGCCCAAAATTTTCTGGTCGAAAAAATCGTCGACAATATAATGTAGACGAAAATATTATCGAAGAAAGTCAATGTTGCGAATCCAATATTTTACCAATGGAAGCAACTAATACTACTGTTACTGTTCTGACAAATGCGGAACAAGATGACGATTGCATCATTGTTAGTTATTCACAAAATAAAGAAGAACTAACTGAAGATGATATAGCGAGACATAAAGAATTTCTCGGTAAACAGATTATTCCTTTTATAGCTCAGTAAAATTGCTCGATATTTTACGATTTGGAAAAAATAACTAAACAAATGCTGCAATTTCGTGGAGAGGTCTGTTTTGAAGTGCTTTTTGACATATCAAAAGTCCCCATGCGTGGAAGCTACGGAAAATTCACAGTAGTGACAAAAAACTGATTTTTCGTAAATAATTCGAAAAGTATCAAGTTTACGAGCAAAAACATAATATCAAAATTGTAGCTAATAAAATTCCGCACAATTTGATTTTTTATAGAATACTATACGACCAATAGAAGCCGAGATAGAATTTTTTAAAATATGGGTCATTTTGCGACACGACGAAAACGCGCCCGCGCGTCGTGCATTTTTCGTTAATATTTCGAAAATGGCCATTTGGATCGCAAAATCGTTTAAATGAAAGTTGTAGAACACTAAATTGCAAATAAATTGTGTTTCTTTTTATTCCTGTGCGATCGATATTTGCGGAGATACGAATATTTAAAAATTTTTTGAGTGCGCTGTTAGTGGCTAAAACTACAATTTTCGTGTGAAAAAATCGATTATAACTCAAAAAGTACTGATCGTACGCATGTAGCATGTATTATAAAAGTAATAGGGAATAAAATTTTGAAACTTTTCATGTATATTTAAATTCATTTTGGTAATGAGTGCATGAGATAAAAGCAAGAAAGGTATTTTGCAAAATAGCTCACTTCCAGTTGACTGTAGGCTATAATAACATATATATTAATTAAAGACAATTAAATTATCTTTAAAATGAGCCGCGGCAGACCCTTCTACGATAAATCGTTTATGAGTTATAGGTGTTTAAAAATAAAGGCCAATATATATTTTTATTAAAAATTACAGTTATAGTGCAAAAATGTATGGGTAACAATTTTTTAAAAATTAGTTTCAACCTATTTTTATGAGTTCATATACATATGAAAATGGTCCAGCTGCGTAAGTCCATCACGAGATGTGTTTTACTAAAAAAAACAGGCATTGGAAAAATGCTGTATTTCGGATAAATTATGCCAAAATTGCATTTTCATTCCTTTTCTTGTCTATATCTTCATTTCTGTCAACTTTACAAAGAAAATGCACAGGACCTAAATTGAAGGAAATTTTGTTACCTTCAATTTAGATAACTGTAATTTTTAATAAAAATGTATATTGGCCTTTATTTTTAAACACCTATAACTCATAAACGATTTATCGTAGAAAGGTCTGCCACGGCTCATTTTAAAGATAATTTAATTGTCTTTAATTAATGTATATGTTATTATAGCCTATAGCCAATCGGAAGTGAGCAATGTTGCAAAATACTTTTCAAAGTTCAAATTTTGCAACTTTCTTGCCTTTATCTCATACACTCATTACCAAAATGAATTTAAATATACATGAAAAGTTTCAAAATTTTATTCTCTATTACTTTTATAATACATGCTACATGCGTACGATCAGTACTTTTTGAGTTATAATCGATTTTTTCACATAAAAATTGTAGTTTTAGCCACTAACAGCGCACTCAAAAAATTTTTAAATATTCGTATCTCCGCAAATATCGATCGCACAGGAATAAAAAGAAACACAATTTATTTGCAATTTAGTGTTCTACAACTTTCATTTAAACGATTTTGCGATCCAAATGGCCATTTTCGAAATATTAACGAAAAATGCACGACGCGCGGGCGCGTTTTCGTCGCGTCGCAAAATGACCCATATTTTAAAAAATTCTATCTCGGCTTCTATTGGTCGTATAGTGTTCTATAAAAAATCAAATTGTGCGGAATTTTATTAGCTACAATTTTGATATTATGTTTTTGCTCGTAAACTTGATACTTTTCGAATTATTTACGAAAAATCAGTTTTTTGTCACTACTGTGAGTTTTCCGTAGCTTCTACGCATGGGGACTTTTGATATGTCAAAAAGAACCCCAAAACACACCTCTTCACGAAATTGCAGCATTTGTTCAATTATTTCTTCAAAAAAAATCCATTTTACTGGGTTATTAATTTAGTAAGGGGCAATGTATTACCTGTACGTTGCAAACTAAAACGAATATTGGACCGATTTTTACGCGTCGTAAGAAATAAATCTCATTTTAAAACACAAAGTGTGCTATATTTAGAATATCCTCATTTAATTGAAGCAAGTCATAGCGACAAAAGCTTACAAGTTATTGGAGGAAATTGTAGTGATCACTGGCGATGTATATTTTTTGACAGTACTAAGCTTCGAGTGTACGACAGTTTACCCGATTGTACATACGATAAATTGGTGAGAAAAAAAAATTACATTGATCGTCGTTATCCATAAATCAGTGCAAATGATATAATATTTGCAAAGGTTCAAGTACAACCTGATGGCATATGTTGTGGAATTTATACTGCAGCTTTCACCACAGCTGTAGCATTAGAAGGAAATCCTTCTAACGAGAAATATTCCAATCGTGTGGAATACATGAGGCAACATTTTCTTAATATTGTAGCAGAAAATGAATTGTCGCCTTTTCCAAAATGGTAATCCAATAAATCATTGGAAAAAGGCGCTTCAATATTATTGATTTCTTTGTACTCGGAGAGACGAAAATAATACATACATTATGGTTGCGTCTTACGAGACTGGGCGATGGAAGGCGCCTAATCTATATATAAAATATTCTATAAATATATTTTATATTATATATGTTATATATAAAGCCAGGGGCGATCTAACGTATACTGGTATTCTACGTTTCTTTTTGTTAATTACACATTGACGTTCTATACGTATATATGTCAAATGATATATTCATATTCTGTTGCATTTTTTTGTTCGACCAAAATTATTGCCATGCAAAGCCATGTGCGGGAGGAATCGTCATGCAAAATGTGTGCAATGAATATAAACAAAATATTTAATTTTTTAAGAATTATATGTATATAATATTGTACATCTAATGTTATATACTTATTTTTATCTCTATATAATAAATACAAATAAATTGTTAAACTTTTTCTTTAATTTTATAAATGTATAGTGTTACGTCCAGACTCGAAAACCAAGAATGAGATAATGAAAGAACAGAACTTACCCTTGTCGAAACGCGTAAAACCTTAACGCTTTCGACTCGAACGAACTGTGCAAGGCCGGACCTGGTCAAAGACCTCGAAAGTCTCTTTTACTAGGTCAGTAGGCCGTTCATTCGGTGGTGCCTTTTCGGTAAAGGAAGTTAATCCCTGTTACGCAGGACGGGACCTTATGCGATCTGGGAGTCAGGGAATGTTTTTGAAAGGGTTAATAAATTTGATTAAAATTTAAAATTTTTAATTTTTATTCATTTATTAAATGAAAATGTATATAAGTATATAGGTCTTAGAAAATTATTACCATTTTAATTAGTCTAATTAATCTTATTAATAGATTGAGTGTGTGTGTGTGTGTGTGTATTCGCGGATGTTACATCAGTTCGGAGGGACTTCAGCCAGGTAAATTGGAAGTGGAAAAATAAAAAAAAAGATTTATTACCTGACTGGTATTTATACAATAATATTTAAAATTCTAAGGGAAGGGCCAGGAAAAGAATGCTTCTTCGAAGGTAATCGTGGAGGGGGGAATTTCTTCCAGAGAGCCTCTATCGGAACGGCGAGGAGATATCTAAGACCGGGGAGGAACCATGGGATAATGGATCCCGCAGGGTTGTTCGCAAGGACGAAGTGTAGTGTTTTCAAATCTACAGGACCAGGTCCGATTGTATACGAGCCTTTTGGGAGGAGATGTCGGATCCTTGGGAGATTATTTATTAAATATTGGATAGGATCTTGAGGCGGGGGACGAGGAGGTTCTTGGTGTTTGGAAGTTTCGGCGTTCGCGTTTTCTTTCTTGAGATCAACGACAACCTCGGCAATATCGCGAAGGGCCTCCCAAATTTCATCCGATTCTTCTTGGGAATCAGGTGAATTGTGGGGGGAAGATGGAGGTGAATCACCAAGAACGATGGTAGAAGCTGCAGAGGGTGGACGTGGAGGGGGTTCAGCGGTAGAGGAAGATTCGTTAGAAGGGCCCGGTAAACCGAGCGGAGATGGAGGGTTGTTCGTGAGAGGACGATGCTATGGGATGCGAAGGGGGAGGGGAATCGGTGGTGATGCGAGGAGATGGGTCAGGTGAGGGGGATGGTTCCGGCTCTCTTGAAGGAGGAAGAGGAGGAGGAATATTTATTGAAATAGGAGTGGAGATGCCAGGTTTTGTTTGCGGGTTTGTTTGTTTAGCTATGAATAATTTGAATAATTCTACGTTAATGTTTGAAAAATCTACAACAAAATTCTTGTCAGCTAAGGCCCTAGCCGCGACTCTGACCGTGCGATGGTTACGGCGCCGTTTGTTCACTCTTGCGCCCGATTTAATTTTCCGGAGGGTGGCAGGATCTACTATGAACCCCCGCGAGGAAATGTTAATGTTTTATTTTCTTTGGAGAAACAGTTCTTGGTCGAATTATTTGTTAAATTACAAAACTAATGAGAATAATGAGACAAACCGAGAACAAAAGGTAATATAGAAAAATTTGACAATAATATTAAAATAATAGGCTTTAAATTAGTTGTAGTACGACTATGCAAATTGACAAAGTTTTTATTATCAGTATTAGAGTGAACGAGGAAGGGGTATAAGTTCCCTTAACTATATTCAGTAACCTGAGTGGAAATCCCGGTATACTTATAAAAATAAGTATGCCATTAGATGTTTATATGATATACACATATTTCTCAAATTTAATTTGTTTACACACATTTTGAATATGCCTATTAGTCCTTTACATTACGTTCAGCCTTGCGACGAAATTTTGGTCGAGAAAAAAAGTCGTTTCTTTATAACAATTGGAAACGACACATGTACAAAGATTACGCATCAGTGTGTATTATTACTACACAACAAATATCTCTTCGCGAGCGAACGAAAAAGACGATAATAGAAGCGAGCGAGACAGTAATAGGAACGAGGGGGACAGTAATAAGAGCGAACGAGAGGAGCATAGCAGCTGGCAGAGAAAACTCGAGGCTCGAGCCTTTCCTTGCACGCTGCTATTCCTCTCTCGCTCGCTCCTATTACTGTCTCGCTCGCTCCTATTACTGTCTCGCTCGCTCCTATTGCTGTCTCGCTCACTCTCATGCCGACTGCGTCGGTAACACTTTTTTAGTTCTTTCGGGGCGGCACTCAAAACCGCGTATGAGTTTGGCCGACGCTTCGGTATCCCCTTAAGTCCGCATGAGGTCCGATCGGAAACGTTATAAAGTATTTATGTACAGTATTATATACATAAGAGTATTACGGTTTTTTACTAACATTGCGCTGAAGAAGGCTCAAAGCAGGAGCCCGAAACGTTCGTTCGTTTTATCTTTAATTATTTGCAGTTCATTTATCAATCTTCAATCTTTAAGTCATCCATCATTGTATAATTATTATTTTGAATACACTGAATTATAGAATTTATATGTTTATTGACTCTTTGTTATATTATATATTTTTAATTCATGTCTCGTTCTTTATAGCCTATGACAATATTACTCTTATTTAAGTGAGACCTATTATAATTCTTTTTATATATATATTATTGCGTTCGTGACGTCTATATCTTCCGTGTAACGAAAAAAGTATCGATTGACTCTCAGCTGAGTCGGAAAATCAATATATTGATTTTCAAGTACAAGACAATTGAAGGAGCGTCGCATAGAGACGGAAATATTTTGAAAAGAGAATCTCGAGAGCCTCGTTCGGGATTTCTACGGAGAAAGATTACTTATGAGTATTGTAATTGTGATCTGTATAATTATTACGTTTGTAAAGGTTGTTCTGAATTTTAAGAAGTGTCCCTTTATTGCGTGTGCGCGAGTGTGAGAAGGGAAGACGAATAGTTGCGTCGTGCGCGTTCGGAAAATAATATCGAAATCGGACGTGACAATATATATATATGTATACAGGGTGTTCCGAAAATACCGGTAAATATTTTAATGGCAGGTTCTTTAGAACATTTTAGGACGAAGTTTAATACAAAAATGTCGAGGCTACAATAGTTTTCAAACTGGAAGCAATTATATCTCACGAATGATAGGGCTGAGATTTTGCGCTCTCAGGTGCGACAAAATAATAAGTGATAAAAGTGCTCCTATAAATAGCGCTCTTTTGACGATATTATGAACATTAGCACTTGTTATTTTGCCATACCTAACCTGAAAGCGCAAAATCTCAGTCTTATCATTCGTGAAATATAATTGCTTTCCCTTTAAAAACTATTGTAGCCTCGACATTTTTATATTAAACTTTTCGTCTTAAAATGTTCTAAAGAACCTGCCATTAAAATATTTATTGGCATTTTCGGGACACCTTGTATATATATATATATATATATATATATATATATATATATTACTTATATTTTTTTATATATATTATTTTATAAATCCGAAAAAAATAAACTTATTATAATTATATGCAGGGTGTTTCAAAAACCCACGGCATAACTTCAAGAGGTGATAGAGGAGGGTAACGAGTATTTTTTGTCAAGTAACGTAGGGTTGGGGTCGCTTAGTTATGTCAACAGGCGATGCGCAAGTATGCGCCGTATACGACACATCTCGTTGCTGGTATAGTGTTTGTTTATTTTTTTGTGGTTAGGTTAGGTTACAGGAATTGCTTAAACTGACTACTATTGATCTGTAAACAAAGTTCACAACAGTGAACCATTATTGATTATCGGACTCTCTAAAAAATTCCCTATTGCTACTGATGTGCTGTTTTGTCTGCAATTTGACTTGCAGCCTTGATTTACAGGTCAATGGTAGTTAATTCGAACAATTCCTGTAACTATTATACACAACTACTTATACACAAAATATAAATTATGCTGCGGGCCTTTGAAACACTGTGTAATTATATATGATTATATATAATTTATAATATATTTGAAATTTGGCGCGATCTGACCATATGTAATATAATTTGTGTATTATTTGTGTAATTAAATTTGTAATTTGATGCTATATGATTTAATCATATATAACAATATCCGAAATTTGGCGTGATATGATCTTATCTTTATACATATAATCATATTCGGCAAAATCTGTTTTCATATGTAATCAGATTTAACCAAATGTGATTATATGTTTACATATATAAAGATATTGTCATATAAGATCATATTGCGCCATTTTTCGTATATTATTATATATGATCATATAAAATTAAATATTACCAGATCTTTTTATATCTAATTATGTATTTTTACATCTAACCATATTAAACCCATTTTTTATCGGGAATTAATAGAGGTATATTACACATAAACCGAACATTGTAAAGCGTAAAATATATTTTACACAAAAAATGATTAATAAGTAAAGTAAATGAGAAAGTGTATATCTTATTACAGATATTTAGTACCGGATTATCATACTTCACTGTTCTTTACTCTATTCAAAATTGACAAGATATGTCAATTAAATTAATTTATTCATCAACAATAGTGAAAAGAGATAGTTGGATACAAACAATATTGTTATCTACAAAACAGCTTAATTGACCTTCGTAAATCTTCTGTAAACGTCTACGCTCTGATTTTGATAAATTTTTATAGCCCCGTAGCACTTACTGTAACACTAAATATAGTCGCCACAAGTGCAATTTGTGGCAATGTCTAGTTTCAAATTTAATCCATTCAAAATTTAAATTTTTTTAATTATCTGGTTAAATAAACAATTTTTAAGATTTATATATGAAAAAAATATTGAAATTTAAAAATATTTTACTGAAATATTTTATTTTATTAATGTGTTATAAGACTATACACACTAACATCAAAATATTATTATTTAAAAAAAAAAAAAAAAAAAACAAGAAAAAGTTTTTATTTTCTTAAATTTTTTAATACAATCAGTGTCTGGACAATAATAATAACAAGTTAAAATTAATTTAATTTAATCAAACTTAACTTACACTATTGTAATTTAAATAAAACAGGGTCTATAATTATATAGTTTCGAATCCGAGTACCGAGTGATGTGAGTTAGATCTCGCGTAAAAAGTTGCAAACTCACATGAAACCTTATAACATCGACGATGTAAGGAATGTTAAAGACCAGTCATGGGCAAATTGTGATTATCAAGGGGATCTGAGGGCCAAGAGATAATTGATGAACGGTCACATAAGCCACAGTTTTTCACATTGGAAATAATTACACAGTTATTTGAATTAGACGAATATTTTAGTAAACATATTATACAATTACAAAACAACATATACAATTTTTCGCTGATCCTACTATGTTTTATTATAGAAAATGTATAGATTGTTTATGTAGCTTTTTCGAGAATAACAAAATAAACGTTTTATTATATCATATTACTTGCTTTTTTACCGACAATGTACAGAATTATTTACCTATAATGCACAGAAATTATTTTCAACTAATTTACTGTATATTATTGTATTATTACTGCAATAAGACTGTAATACTACCATAAAAATACTATAGTTTACATAAGTGTCACGCAATAAATTTTTTTATGTTACACTAACTTTAATACAATCAGGCGATGTGTAGATCTCGCTTTGCGCGAGAAGTCATGCGGAACCATATAATTAAAAAACGATTATCAAATGGAATTTATAAGGTAAGTTAAAGAAATTTGATGATTTTCAAAATACAATAAAAAAATAAGGTAAATATGCATAAGTACTATCCCAAAGAAATCTCAAATTTTTTTATTGTAATCAACAAAACTAGTGCGAAGATAGTACGTACAAGTGTTTTTACGAAGACGCAAGTCTTTTTATAAGTTTTAAATAAAAAAATTACATAAATAAATTTATTAGTTAGTTTCATAACATACTGTTATAGCCCCAGAAAAGGCTACAGATTTAATGAATATATATATATATATATACATATAATTATATTGATGCAGGAATGCATCGCGAGCGAAGCGATAATCGCGCGAGCCGCTGACGCAGCGAGCCACGCGCGCCCGAGACCGAGCGCGAACGCGAAACCGGAAAGCGCTCTCGGAGACGCACCGGAAAGGTGTCGCCGAATTGCTAAAAGTACAAGCGAGGAAATTCGACTTTGAACTTCCTCGCCTGCACTAAAACGCGAATTCAGCAACATAACCATATTTGGTCATGTTACTAAGGGACCTCCTCCGAAAAACCATGCAGTTCGGAGGGAAGCTTAGCACCCGCCGCGATGAAGCGACGGGCAGTCGTTGATCAGATCCTAAAGAGGAATAATCGTCACGTACAGTTATTAAATAGAACGAGATACACGAATAACTAAGAGATATACGCGCGCCTGAGATAAGCCGACGCGTATCAGACTACCTGTACGACAGAGTATACGAGAGATACCGCTCTCTCCCTTTAACCGATAATACACACGAGTGTAAATACGTACGCTGGGAGCAGTGACAAAATACCAACCCATTGATTCTATTTAACTGTTATTTATTATAAAAAAACGAAGAAAGCAAGCAATTAAAAATATTATTAAAATAAACGGAGGCCACTGCCCGCCGTATCCCCGGCCTTCCCTGAACGAATCCCGAAAAATCCTGTGCCCCCCTCCTGGAGGCACAATACACACCCCCATAAAAATGTATATATTCTAAAATATATTTTATAATATATTAGTACTTATACATAAATATATATTAATATATATATAATATATAAAAATACATATAAAAGATTTAATCACTTTTTGCCGCTTATGATATAAAGAAAATATAAGTATATAATATATATTTATAATACAAATATTGTATACAATAAATATTGGGATATTTTTATTAAAATTTCTTATAATATATACATACATATTAAAATATATAATTATATATATAATATTATAAAAATATATAATTATATATATAATATTATATATAAAATATATATAATATTAATACTTTGTACAAGATTAAATATAAAATTTTCGGATATATAAAAGGTATATGTAATTTCATATATATTTTCAAATATATATAAATTATATAGAAAATACAAATAAAATAGTGTGATTCTGGCACAGTGAGTTGTGCATCTGCTCGCTGTGCCTAAGATCTCGGGATCAAATCCGACCAGAAATTTCGAATTTTTATTCGATTTAATTTGATCACCACCTCTCGGATAGCAATAGCAACCCACGGAAGAGTATCTTGCCACAAAACTTTTCTCTATCTAGTAGGCCGTTCGGAACTGGCAGTAAACAGTAGGTCTCTTTGACCGCAGATAAAACGAACTTTGTGGTTGAAGTTAAAGGGATAAGCCATCCTCCGTCAGGAGATGGTAGCAGAGGAAAAGGGTATAGGAAGGTATGTTGTAAAAAGGTTGACATACGCGGCAAACCCTGAAGGGAGTCCGGATTAAACCAATTTACCAATTTTTTACAAATAAAATATATATAAAAATATAAATCTCTAAAATATATATAAAATATAAATTTATTGCATATATTGCATTAAATTAAATGCATATATGTAATTAAAATCATTTTTTGCCGTTGGGGAAATATATAAAGAAGAGACACATATTTGTAGTGTGTTACGTAAGAATATATTTATATTTTATAAATTTAATAAATTATTTGTGTGTGTGTGTGTGCACGTGTGCGCGTGTGTGCACGTATATCACGTATTTATAACACATATTTTATGAATAATGTTAATATTATAAGATAGGGAGGGAGGGAGGGTGGGAGGGAGAGAGAAAGAGGGAGGGAGAGAGAGAGAGGGAGAGAGAGAGAAAGGGAGGGAGGGAGAGAGGAAGGGAGGAAGGAAGGAAGGGAGAGAGGGAGAGAAAGAGAGAGGAAGAGAAAGGGAAAGGAAGAGAGAGGGAGAGGGTGAGGGATGGAGAAGGGGAGAGGGAGGCAGGGAGGCAGGGGAGAAAGAGGGAGAGGGAGGGAGAGAAAGAGGGAAAGGGTGAGGGAAGGAGAGAGAGAGAGGGAGAAGAAGGGAGGGAGGGAGGGGGAGAGAAAATAAATAATGAAATAGAATATTGGTAAGATTATTTTTAAAAACATGCGTAAATATGCAATCGTAGTTCAATTTTATGTTTAAGAACTTTAATAGTTTACGTTAATTATTTAATTATACTATTACGTAATTTTTTAAAAATAAGTATATTTTAAATATATTATCGTATTAATGTTTATATTATAATATTCTTGAAGCTTAATTAATTATACATTAAAGCATTAAGGATTCGCGAATTCAGTGCCGTAAAAACAGCTTTATTTTCGTTACCCTTGTTGATTTTACTGGAACCTCCTTTTAAGTTACTACGAAGAAGGACTTCATGGGGAAACAGACTAGTTATTAATGTTAGCTCCATCGCAGTAAATGTTGGACGTAAAAGGATGATAATTATATTTATTAACTTGGGCGGATGTAGAGTACGTGTGAAATGAGAGGTCAGAGAAATAGCGGAGTAATGAGTTGATAAGGATAGTTTGGAGTGAAACAAAGAGCAGAGCGATAAGAGGAGGGAATTTGTCGTATGAGGAAGTGGAGTGGAGGTGATGGACAAATGGAGTAAGGAAATATGAGGACGAAAAAGTCGGAATGAGAGGACGGGAAGGATGATGTGGAAGTTTTGATGGCAAGAGAAAGGCAAGGATGTGAGTGGAACGTGGAGAAGAGCGAGGGAATAACAAAGGAAGAGGGAAGATAGTGAAGGAGTTTTGCTTCGAGAGGAATCGAGAGAGGAGTGACTGGAAAGAAGTGATAAAGAAAGAAAGGAAAGAGGTACGAGGATAATGAGTAGAGGCGGGGGGCAGAGGGGAGCGGGAAGAGGATGGAAGACACAGGTCGGTAAGGAAAGAGCGGTGCGAGGGAGCGGTGCGGCGGAGGGAGATGAGTGTGGAGTACCGATGGCAGACGGCAGACGGCAGATGGTGACAGGAGACGGATAGAGAGTGTAGCGGAAAATGATCCCGATATATCGATACCGAGGAAGGCGGCGAGCAGGGATATCGATTATGATAAGGGCGAGCGAGCTGGCTAAGACATGTGTGTTTGAGAGGTTAGAGGAGAGACGGGGATATAAAAAAAAGGAAATAGTGGAATGTGTGGGTAGAATGAAGAAAGGAGGAGGGAAAGTAATTTGAGAAAAGTGAAGGTGGAAGATTGGCTGGAGAGGAAGAGATTTGGTTGCGCGAAGGAAGGCGAAGGGAAATGGGTCCGAAGAGGAAAGGGCAGGGAGAGCTAGAGGAGCTGAGGCGCATAAGGAGTGAAATGAAGGAGCTGAAGGAGGGCATGGTGGAGATGCTGTCAGTAGTGAAGGGGATATACGAGGAGTTGAAGGAAAGGAGAAAGAAGGAGGGAGAGATAGAGGATAGAAGGAAAAAAAAGGAAGGAGAGGCGGAATGTGAGAAGAGAAAAGAGACGATGGAGGAATTGGAGGAAAGAAGGAAGATAGAGTGGCAAGGGGAAGAGAGGAGAGGAGAGAAGAGAGAGCGGAGAAGAGAGAAGAGCGTGTCAAAATGGAGAAGAGAACGGGGAGGAAGAGGAGATGAGGAAGCAGAAAGTGAAAGAGATAGGGAAGAGGAAAGGCGAGTGGACGGAAGAGGGGAAGCAATGGAGAGTGGAAGAGGAGAGAAAGGAGGAAGAGGAAGGAGAAAAGAAGAGGGGAATTAAGAGAAAGGGAGAGGGGAGTAGAAGAGAGACAGATGATGAGAGAGAAAGGGTGGGCCGGAGGGAGGGAGAGGGGATCAGTATGTGAGGTCGTAAAATGGCCAGGTTTGCGGAGGAAGGAGGAAGGGGTTTTTTTAGACAAAAGGAGGCGAGGAACCAGAGGGATGGAGGAGAGAAGATATGGGGGATAACTGGGCGATGTATCGTGTATTTATGTAAGAGAAAAACATGTTATGTACAGGAAGTAAGAGGGAGTTTGTAAAGGGTTTGGTGGTCCCTGGAAAACACCCCGGCAATCTCGAGGGACTCCGGAATAAACCATCTATATTTAAAATGATTTGAAATTATATTCGGCTCCAATATTTACAAACATGATAAGTTATACTCGGCGATGTGAGCCCATGCGCGAATGTTGATGCGTAAAGAAACTGCGTAAAGAAATTAATTCTTTTCACGAAAGAATTTTTAATTAATACCCAGAGCACATATTTTCTAGATTCTCATTTTTGAGACCTCTAAAAAAACCCGCTCTATAACCCTCCAAAGAGATGTAGACGAGAAAAAATATCGGGGCGAAGTCGCTGAATCGGGAATTGAACCCGAGTCTTTCGCTTGCCGGGCGACTGCTCTTACCACTGAGCTATTCAGCCCCACACCGATACCTCACTCGTCTATTTGTTTATATAAACCTCCTGATAGATAAATCGAAGAACGCGATTTTTCAACCCCGCGTGATTTCAAATAATTTGAAATTATATTCGGCTCCAATATTTACAAACATGATAAGTTATACTCGGCGATGTGAGCCCATGCGCGGATGTTGATGCGTAAAGATCCATCTATATTTATTAACTTTACGTAAAGATCCATCTATATTTATTAACTTTACTTTGAATAGAGTATATAAGTACCATTTCTTCTTTAAAAAGTGTACATTTTGTGTTACTTGATTCAATGATATTTTCGCTTTTGATACTAGAAAATAGTTCTTTTATCATCTTTGGATTTTTAAATTATCTGAAAATTAATTGTAATTTTTTATTATAATAAAAATTTGATATAAATTGAATTGTCATTCTACTTTATAGATATATTATATACCTTCATGTAGAGTTTCCAAAGTAACTTTGTTTAATGTAGATGTAGAAGATATAGATTTACTCAAAGGTTCAAAGATGAAATCGTCTTTCTAAGAATCAGATAAATTGTATATAATTGGTAGAGGTCTTTTTTCATTAAAGGCAATATTATGATGAATCTAAATAGAATTGGAGAGTCCAATAAAAATTAAAATTTAATTGATTAAAATTTTAACAATATTAAAAAAATTAAATTTTACCGGTGTTTTTGTTTCTATTTCCTATAAATAGCTTGTAGAAGGTATATCATAATTAATATATTCCTCATTAAATTGTTGAATTAATTCTGAAGTTTTTTTTCTTTTTTTGGCGCATTTATTTGTGTTTGAGTTATTTATGCCTACTTCTTTTAGTATTTCCTCTTCATTTAATAAACTTCTTTTTACATGTTTAAAGGAATCTCTATTATCTTTTAGTTTTATATTCTCTTTATTAATTCTTTTTGTTATAGCCCGATAGACTATAACCAATTAATATGAAATAATTAATCAACTATAACCAGTAATAATAAATAATTAATAATGAGAGCGATTGCGAAATGAAAGCGGAATAAAGAACGCAGAACAAACGATATCCGCATACCGCGATACGGGAAGCCGGAACACCGCGACGAAGATTGCAAAAGAGTGCAAGCGAGGAAATCCGACCCTTGGACTCGCTGCGCTTGCACTCCGCGCGAGTTGAGCAACCCGACCGAATTTTAGCACGGTCACTCAACAATATAAAAAACCCACCCGCGCTCAAACGTGCGGGCAGTCATCAAGTGAATAAAGAATAACCATAACTGCAGCGGGCAGTCGCGACAGTGAATTAGACTTATCGAGAGTTGTACCAGCCAGTCACGAATTACGCAATCTAAGTGCATCGATAGTGAGGAATCGAGCATCCGACAACCGAGCGTGGAGGAAGAAAAGGATCTTGTAAGAATTATAGAATTAAAGAACGCATATCTGTTAAACCAGACTACGTCATTGAACTCCTCTGGTCCGTTCCTTTCGGCAAATCCCGAACCCGTGTCGCTCCCGCAGCGGCACAACATTTTATGTTTTTTATCTTTCTTCTTTTTTAAGGATTGATGTTCTATATCAGGTTCTGTGATACATCTTGGTGATTTTGTACCTTCAAATATCTGCAGCTTTTTCTTTAATACCGATATCTTTTTTGAAATACAATGTACATAATATTTATAAATATTTATAAATAATATATTTATTATATAATTTATTGTAATAATTTATTATAATAATATTATATAATATATAATAATTTAATATCAGAATAAAAAAAAAAATTATATTACTACATTTAGAAGTTAAGTTTCATAAACATATGTATATAAAACCTTTATAACTTACGGGAAACTTCAATAATTAGACCGTCATAACATGGCCATCCTCCAGGATATTCTTTTCTCATATTTCGCCATTCAATAGGCACACTTCGAGTTAAATCATAATTTCAAGAGAGAAAAATCATTATAATCAAAATATTTTATCTATTCAACTGGAACACCTGATGTATACGTATCATCTTCAATCCACTTTATAAGAGCATACAATTGATTTTTTGCCATAATTATGTAATATTATGCTGAACGTTTCTTTATTAAAGAAAAACAGAGCAATGATTAATAAAGAAAAATAAAAGAAGTGATTTGTATTGTGAATAAGAACATTTAGGTTATGAATTAGAGATTTGGAAGCTCTTACTTTTTCAGTTCAATAAAATAAATTGAAATACAAATGTTCTATGTAAATCTTGATCACTAATATAATTGAATCACTATTAGTAAAATATTATAGCAAATACACAAGTAATAAGACATATATATATTATATATATAATATATATTATAATATATATATTATATTATACTGACTTAGCGTAACGAATAACGGTTAGCAACGAGAGACACGCATGATCTATGCTGCGTGACCAATGAGACGCTTAGCGCGTCTGTCCTTTTCTAGACTCTCCCTCTGAAACTACACCGAATCTGGCTTTACTTGATTAGAGAAGAGGTTCTTATTAATTTGCAAGCAAGTTGCTAATTGATTTATATCATATATTCAAAAATGAATCGATTGATCAGGAGGGGAATTTATAAGCAATACACTTATTATGGCAATAATAGTAGCATACCAAAACGAACATTATGGTATTGGAAATCAAAAGAAAGAGAAAAAGAAAGCTAACAGCAATCATTATAATTAATATCTCTTAATACTATATTTTATACTATACTATATTTTATATTATACTTTATTATACTATACTTTATAATATAATAATAATATACATATAATGTTTTAACGACAATCTATATATATGTATATTTGTGTAGATATATGTATATTGTTGCATCTATCGCTTAAAAAACAATTAAAAGATTTTTTTGAATTGTATGGTCATCAATGTTTATATTTAGAAAGAAAAATGACTATGCAATAGAAGACATTTATGATGATGATTGTTACATAAAAGGAAACGCAACAAATATGATGTCTTAATTTTAGTGTAGATGGTGCTCCAATTTTTGATAGCTCTGCAAGCTCTATTCATTCAGTATTATGTACAATTAATGAATGAGCTCCAACAGAACGCAAAAATCATATAATATTTACTAGCCTCTGGTTTGGCAATAAAAAAATTAAAATAAATGATTATTTCACTCCGTTTGTAGAAGAAGCAAAAGAATTATATTATAAAGGCTTTAGTTATTATTATAATGGGAAAAAATATCATAAAAGAGTTCGTATGTTGGCTGGTAATTGTGATTCTGTAGAGAGACAACTTCTTCAATGCTCCACGCAATTTAATGGTGCATATGGTTGCGGGCTTTGTCTTAAGGTTCCTGAGTAATCACCGCGGCCATATTGAAATTGTGACGTCACAAGCGAGAAATAGCGAGAAATGATACCCTGATTTATGTTACGACTGACATGTAAATAAAAACATATTTCAACGAAATAATACTATCAATCTCTTCAGCACACTTATAAAAATGGACGGCTGGTAATCCTTTCTCCTGACAATTGATAAATAACTGTAAATTGAGTCCGAAATGAACCCTTGAAATGCGGAAAAACACACGATTTGATAACTGTCGAAAGGAGAGGAAAATGTTACTTTACACAGTTTATTCCTTATACAGCTTGGCAGCCGTTCATTTTCACAAGTTTCATAAATACGTTGCACATCATAACACTAGCAAAAAGCAAATAATTACAACGTAGGTCACAACATAAATTGGGCTGTCATTTCTCGCTTCAGACATATTTCCGAAAAGAGAGAAAGAGACAGAACTATATGTCGCCACCGTCGACATCGAAGTTTCGCGGCGAGTACTCAGGAGCCTTAATCCTGGAAAATCAATTCCTAAAGGTAAAAACATCAATAATGTGCTCTGAAATTGTGCAGAAAAGAATCTTCTAAAATTCGTAAAAAGTGTTCAAATTTTATATGGAAAACAGTTTATGTCATTCAATGTACACCTATTACTACATTTACCTCAGAGTGTTCTTAATTGGGGACCTCTATAGGCACATAGTGCTTTTTGTTACGAAGATTTCAATCAAGAATTAAAAAATTATGTTAAAAGTTCGAATGGCGTCGCTGAATAAATATGTGATATATTTCGTATTAAATGTGTAGTAAATAAATTGCGATTTATATGTGCGCCTTGGTTAAATAAAGCTCAAATTAATTATTTAGATAAAATATATAAAAAAAATTTACCAAAAATATTACTGAAAATATTGATCATTTTGGAATGTTAGGTTTAGCCACTGCAGTTTCAAAATTACCACGAGATCATTATTTAGCTTTACAACGTTCAAACATATATGTACAGCAACAAATTGCTGTTAAATATTATCAAAGAATTTTGATAAATAAAGAAATTATTCATAACAAACAATGTTCCAAAGTAAGAAAAACGTGTAGCTATTTTGTTATTTTAAAAAGCAATCAAATATTTGAAATTGATACTTTTTTAATTATTACAGTAGAAAACAATACAATTTGCTTTGTTATAGGTTATTATTATGAACTTCAAAACACACCAAATAAAAGATTACATCACCTCACTGTTCTCAAACAAAGAATCAATCATTTAGCTGTAGTAAATATAAATAACATTAAAGAAAAAGTTACATTACTTAAAAGTAAATTTTTAAATATTATTATGTGACAAAGTCACCAGGAGCCGAACAGCCGCCCCTGCAAAATAATCGGCGCCTTTCGGCGCCACCAACCGTTACGACGTTGGAGCTCCCGAGCTCCCCACTCGACCGCCTCCCTACTCTCCTCGTAACCGAGAGTGGGAGGCCGGCCGCCGGGTATATAAGCCGGCTCGGCTGAAGAACCGGCACCTAGTCCCTGTGCCGATCCTTCCTCGAGAGAGTTCTCTCAAGGCTCCAGACACCAGCGACTATCCTCGATTACGATCCTTCGGACAACGAGCGTTCTCGTTGAACCGATCGGGCGTCCCCGGCCTCCGGCCCTGTGCACGAGATTGAAACCGTCCGTTTCCGGGCGACAACACGCAAACCGCCCGTCTCCGGGCGAGTAACGTGGACATCCGTCCGTTTCCGGACGACAACCACCGACCCGCCCGTCTCCGGGCGACCAGAGAGAGAGAGAGCGAGCGAGCGAGAGAGCGAGCGAGCGAGCGAGCCGTCTGCCGCCAGGACGCCACGGACCAAACCGTCAAGTCGTCCGCCACCAGGACGTCCACCACCGGGACGCACGCCATCGACCGAATCGCCGAGCCGTCCGACTCCGGGACGCCACCACCGAGCCCGCGTCGTCAGGGCTAACACCGACGGTCCAACGTGTATATACCGCCCCGTGTACATATCTTTCCCCGCCATTGTAAATACCATTATCCACAAATACATGTATGAGCATAATAAACTCGACTAAGAGATACAAGAGAGAGAGGAGTCTATCACCAGCCGTGCCCGTCCTTCTCCCGAATCCTGGAACCGACGAGCTTGTCCGAGACGTTGGGAAAGGCGGAACATTACATTATAGCTTGCCGCCATCCTAATCATATTGAATTACTTGCCTAATAGAATATGTACACAATATTTGCTCATGTATATTTAATCAGAAAAAGTTTTGCAATTGTAATCATATATAATTTGTATATGTACATGTATATAGAT
Source organism: Anoplolepis gracilipes (assembly GCF_047496725.1). Lineage (NCBI taxonomy): Eukaryota > Metazoa > Arthropoda > Insecta > Hymenoptera > Formicidae > Anoplolepis > Anoplolepis gracilipes. Next base: position 1,721,039 of record NC_132975.1, read on the forward strand.
AAATATATACAGTCCCAGAACAACCTTTCGTAAAATAACGTATTCCTGACACAATCCTAAGACAATTGTTCCTTTACCAAAATTTGATTTGAAGCGTAGTTTTTGAGTTATAAGCAATTATATATGTTATTTTTTATAGATATATGAAATCTAAAAATAATAGATATGATTTTGTGTTATCATCTGATTGTCTTATGACACGTATTTCTGAAAATATATGACTATAAAATATGGATAAAAAATGTATATGTATAAAATAAAAATGTATATACATGTATAAAAGAAGTATATGCTGACTACACACTGTGTAATCACTTTTTTAAACTATATAATTTAAATATACACATATACAATAATTCAATCGTATACACATATATACATATGTATATGTTGCGATGATTTTTCCCGTCGGGTGGGAGAGGAAAGACGGCGAACAGGAGAGCGGAGTGGCCGGTAAATCGCCGTTCAGAAAAAGGGAGGCGAAGGGGCGAAAGCGGGGTGACGTGGCAAGCAGGAGACGATACGCGAAATATACCCTAGGCGCCAGGCGCGATCTTTCACGCGCCAAGTCGCAAAAAGGTGCGAAAATCGTTAAGTCAGCCGGATATTTATCCGCCCATCACGACGGGCTACCTCGTCTAACAGTAGAGGGGAGGGTTGCTTATGGGAGGGACGATTCCCGAAGGAAGTCCAAAGGCTTATTAGGCTGCGAGTAGGAGAAACCCCTGGCTCAAAAAAAACACGTAATTAATAGGATAAAACTGAATGACAAATTTATTCAATCGAACGACCCGGGTAGTCGCGGGTCAAATAAAATACATCAGTGATGCTCGCTCGATATCGGCGGTACAAACGGAACAATAGACTACAACAACTTCGTGGGTTGTTACGGGACGTACCCCGCGAGGGATACGCGACGAGAGTTCGTACCGTCGCGGAAACGTCGACAAACGGGTGACAAAACAAAAATCTAAGGCACGACAATCGCTTACAAGATCGACGCGAATGTCGCGAGTATGGTGAGAAACCAATACGAAACAGAAATCGTGGTCGCTACAATCTCGCCGTTACGAGAGCGTACTCGCAAGCTCACAAAATGGCGTAGCCGAATGGTTGAGGCGGATACACCGTCGACAGCTCGTGCCTCCGACAGCCGATCGCCTTGGCGATAATAAGCCGCTGGGTGAAACCCGCAACGAGACTGATGGTCGAAAATCGAGGGCCTTTTTGGCATACGCGAATCGCGTGGTCCGCTCACAAGAATTCTGTGGTACTCACCCTACGTTGGCGGGGAAGGAAACTAGTCCTTTCCCAGGCCCCGCTAGGCCTCTACCCGTGCCGGCTGCGCCGTTCCTCCACCAGGGAGGCAGTGACACACACTTTCGTACCCGCTGATACGAACACTGAGATCTCACAATTTTGCGCAGGCACACGACAGCACTCTCGGGGGGAATTCGGCGATTCCGCCCGGCGACAACTCACTAAGACTATACTGGTTCTTCGACAACGAAGTAGATCTTTGACACGGTCAATCGGTTCGCGAAGAGACGAACGATAACGCCGGGTAAGCCAACGCCTTACGATCCTTTCGAGCCCCTTGACAGCGGTCGCTCTCCAATTCCGAAACGCAAAGACCGAAACACCAAACGAAATCACTAATCTCCCGTAATGGCACGTCCGAGTCAGAGGGGTCGACTACGCGGATCGTGTCGGTGGTGGCGTAATTCGCGTAACAATAGTGCGCAAAGATGCGAGACAGCCTCACCGATGAATCTCTCCCGACGTGGTCCAAGATCGTCGTCCTTGCGGGTGTCATACTGCGTGTTCACGGTTATACGTGTCGTCGTGTCGCTTCGCGGGACCGTACGTGAATGATCCGTAATCGAATCGAATCGAATTCAATTCCTTAGCTCTCAGGAATCCGTATTTATTTCCACCGCCCTACCGCTCTTATCGCTATCGGGGAGCGGGGAAATTGTTCCGCGCGCTCAAAATTTGGTTTTGCACACGGACGTATCACGCGCTCGGACGCCCGGGCCTTTGGCGGATGGGTTTTCCATCGCGAGTGTTCCTGCTGCTCCCTCGCGAAGTTCTCCCTCTTGACAGCGTGGGTGATCGGCGTAGTCTGGTTATGTTCCCGGGGCGCCTTTCTCGCCTCCTGCTTTGCCGGGCCGATTCTCCGGGCGTTCGCGAGGCTCCGCGAGGACGGCCGATCCTTGTTGTCGTCGCTCTCGTGTTTGCGGCATTCCTGAGCTATTGTCTCCTTTGTAATGTTCTTCGTCATAATCGTTGTCACCGTGATTTATGCTCGGAAAATATACAATTACAACGTTCAAATTTAAATTTAAATAATTGGAATTGTTCGCCTCTTTGGGAATCGCGGTAGGGCTCTCGATTACTCGACCGGCGCGTGTACTCAGTTCGAGCTTCGCGGTAATTTTTAGCGGGGTGGACGTCCGTCGTGACGGCCACGTCACATCGTATATGTATATAGATATATATACACAGGGTGTCCCAGAAAACTTTCCGTCCGTAAAATAATGTATTCCTGACACAATCCTAAGACAATTTTTCCTTTACCAAAATTTGATTTGAAGCGTAGTTTTTGAGTTATAAGCAAAAATAGTTAGCAAATCACACGTCGAGTACAGAAGACAGGCAGGAGCGGCGCGGCGCACCGCGAGCGCGGGCGCAGCTGACCCTCGGATGGGTGATTACCGCCGCATGAGTCGCTAAAACTAATTTATCTTATAACATAAAATTATGCTTTAAATAAAATTTTGATAAAGAAGAAAATATCTTATAATTACGTCAGGAATAAGTGTTCCTTAAAGTAACGTCGGACGCTGCGATCAGCTGATGGCTACACGCGATGTGTGTATGGCTGAGTGTGTGTGTAAAAGAAAGGGACAGAGTGAATGAGTGAGCGAGTGAGTGAGTGAGTGAGTGAGTGAGTGAGTGAGAGAGGGAGAAGGAGAGGGAGAGGGAGAGGGAGAGGGAGAGGGAGAGGGAGAGGGAGAGAGAGAGAGAGAGAGAGAGAGAGAGAGAGAGAGAGAGAGAGAGAGAGAGAGAGAGAGAGAGAGAGAGAGAGAGAGAGAGAGAGAGAGAGAGAGAGAGAGAATGAGATTGATTGATCTTTATTAGCTTTCTTAGCTATTTGTAGTACATAAAATTACATATTTAAATTACATTATTATATATATTCCTTTAACCTACGCTTAAATGATTCAATTTTTTCAATTTTTTTACTTTTTGTTTCGGCTGGTAACGCGTTATACATTTTCACTCCTTCGTAGAACATACTCTTTTGCGCGCTTCTTGTTCTACGAAGTTGTATTGCAATGTCCCCAGCTTGTCGTGTTTATTTTTCACTCTCATTTCCTATTATTTCTATTCTATTTCTTAATTGATTTGGTAACATATTCTTTAAAATCTTAAAAATAAATATGCACATGTTATAATATAGCCTCTGTCTTACAGACATGAACTGCAACGTTTGCAGCATGTGTTCCCCTTTGGTATATCTATCACATTGCAATATAACTCTCATGGCTCGATTTTGCGCTATCTGTAATTTATCCAGCTGTGTTTCCCCCATATCTATTAACAACGTTGCGCAGTATTCAAAGTGAGGGGCTATAATTGATTTATATACAATGCACCTGGTATACATTGATATAAATTTACCTATTCTATTTAAAAAACTTGTTTTTTTTCCTATTTTTTTTAACATATAATCACAGTGGTCTTTAAATCGGAGTCTATCATCAATAATTATACCCAAGTATTTAATTGTTTCTACTCTATCTCAGTTCCATCCAAACATTTCAACGCAATATTTTCTTTCAGTTCTTTCCTTATACTCCTGACTATCATGTATTTAGTTTTTCCTGCGTTCATTTTCAATTTATTTACATTCATTCATTTTTCTACTATTCTAAATACCGTATTCATTTTATTCTCTAATTCCGCACTGCTTACTCCATTTACATATATTAATGTATCATCTGCAAACATTTTTATACTACATTTTTCCGGGCAGACTTTAACTATATCATTTATATATACAATAAATAATAAAGGCCCTAAAACTGACCCTTGTGGCACGCTATATTCTGTGTCAATCAGTTTTGACCATTTATTATTGAAACGGACCTGTTGTGTCCTATTACAATGCTGTTCTCTACTTACAACACATTTCGGCCAGATCTCGAGGCTCATACCTATCACCTCTCTATCTACTACTCGCGCATTAGCAACGAAATGTAACACGCGCGTAACTAAGGAGAGCAACACTTCGCTTCAGGAACGTTCATATCGCAAATGTTATGTGGTAATACGCCTCTAATAATACTACAAAAGTTTATAAATATAATTTTTTTTTATATTTTATATCTCATCAATAATTAAAATTATTTTTATTCTACTGTTAATTACGTTTATGTTTTGCAATATTTAAACAAAATTTCAAAGTGATATAATTTTCAAAGTATTCATAAAAATTTTTTTTTTATCATTTTTTATTCGAAGCTTCTTACATACTTTTGCAATCATATCGATTAATAAACGTTAAATTAAATATTTATGTTCACAATATTGAAATAATATATTTGATAAAATTTGGATTACGAAACGCTATAATAACAATAATAAAACTACAGTTATAACATAATTTTATATAGTAATAATACTACTATAAAATGCTCGTTTAAGATCCATAAAAATTACCCCTACCATTTTTCCCTCACTAACTATCAATTTCCATTCGTCCATAACAGTTTGAATCGCCGTTTCACAAGAATACTTTTTTCTAAAGCCCGATTGATGTTCCGTTATAATATCATTAGATTCAAGGTACATTTCAATTTGTTTTTTTACTACTAATTCTAATACTTTTTCGAAATTTGGTAACATATTAATAGGCCTATATTCACTTGCTTTTTTAGCTTTTTCTATTTTTGGTATTGGTATTATTGTCGATGTTTTCCAACTCTCTGGAAAACAACCATCTCTCAAAGAATTATTTATCAGATCGACAAACTCTTCTTTCACTGCGCAAGATGTTACTTTAAGTATGTCATTAATTATTCCCTCTTCCGTACCTCTTTTTTTTGGCATGCCCGTAACAATTTTCTCTAAATCCTCCATTTTAATCATTTCAAACTTTTCTATTAGGTCGAGTCATAAGTAACTTCCGATGCAGCTAAGTAGAATCTATTGTTCATATCTACCCGCTATGAGTTACCGGGACAACGAGTTTTTGTTTTCACTATATAGATGAGGGTTCAGTTAGTCTTTTGTCAACTGTTTTGTGTGATGCACGTTACGTTAAACCGGTTTTCTTTACCTCTGAAATGGAGAGTCAAAAAGTGCATATTCGTCATGTAATGCTTTGGGAATTTAAACAAGGCATTAGTGCTAAGGCGACAGCTGAAAAAATATGCAGTGTATATGGTGAAGGACTAATAACTGATCGGGCAGTTAGAAATTGGTTTGTAAAATTTCGTTCTGGAGATACGACCTTAAAAGGTGAACCGAGGGCGGGACGTCCTTCCGACTTTGACGACAACCTTTTAAAGGCAATATTGGAGCAAAATCCACGTCAATCAACAAGAGATATAGCAGAAAGATTGAATACATCACAATCAACTGTTAACCGCCACCTGGAGAAATTAGGGAAAGTCAGCTGGTTGGGAGTATGGGTACCTCACAATCTCAGTGAACGGAATAAAGAAGATCGTGTGTCAAGCGCCACAAGTCTGTTCTCACGGGTAAAAATCGAACCTTTTTTAAACAGGATTGTAACAGGCGATGAAAAATGGGTTACCTATGACAATATCGTCCGCAAAAGACAGTGGCTTGATAAGGATCAACCACCCCAGATCCGAAAGCAAACATCCATGGCAAAAAGATTTTATTGTGTGTATGGTGGGATTGTTGAGGCATAATTCATCACGAGTTGTTGAAGTCAAATTTAACGATTACTGCGGATAGATACGTTCAGCAGCTGCAAAGAGTGCAAGAGAAACTCCATGAAAAGCGTCCTGCACTCGTTAATCGCAAAAACGTCATTCTTTTACACGACAATGCGCGACCACATACAGCAGGGGTGACTCAAGAAAAAATTCTTGAGCTTGGATGGTCTGTTTTACCACACCCACCTTACTCCCTGGACCTTGCCCCGACAGACTACCACCTTTTCTGTTCCTTACAAAACTTTTTGAATGGAAAAACCTTCAATTCTGAAGAGCAAGTCAGTCAAGCTGTCGAAAACTTCTTCCAGTCCAAACCAACCACATTTTACAAGGAAGGAATTGATAAACTGCCAGGAAAATGGGAGAAGGTTATACATAATAGTGGTGAATACATAATAAATTAATATAATTTTGTTATTTAATGAGAGCAAAATAAATGTCTGATAAAAAAACGGAAGTTATTTATGACTCGACCTAATATAATATTATAATTGTTTTCAATAACATAAATAGTTCTCTTACTCCCCGGACTTCCACTCGTACCTGCACTTGTAAATTTTTCACTATTTATAGATTTTACATTATTATTAATACTATGTATATAATACATATTAAATTTATCAGCTATATTGCACTCATTTACGTCTCCTAATATTTCCCTATTTCAAAATCTACATCTTCTATTTCTCTTCCATGCATTGGCTCACCTCTAATTATTTCTTTTAAAGTTTTCCACATTTTTGTCGGATTATTCTTATTACAATCTATCATATTTTCATAATATTCTTTTATCTTTTCTCTAATTAATTTGACTACTGCATTTCTTTCACTTTTGAATTGCATCCAATTTTGCTGCGTATCATTGAACAAGGCGTTATTGTGTACTACACCCCTTCTATCAGATGCTACTCTTATGTCATCTGAAAACCACTTTTTACCTTCCCATACTTTTGATATTTTAAATTTTTTCCTAGGTGCTGTACTATCCAATGCATCTACCATATTATCGACAAATTTCTTCGCTCTCTCACTAACTTCTAAACCTTGACATTGTTCTATTTTGGCTTCTATTAATCTATTAAACTCATCTACATTAAATTCGCTGTAGTTCCTACCGCTAAATTGTCTATATTTACTTTTATGGTTTTACACGTGCTTAATACAACTCTTAACCATGCATAATCTGTTATTTTAGATTCATGCATTACTTGTACTTGAACGTTATTATTAGCAAAACATAAATCTATAATTGTTTGACTGTCCTTTGTAACTCTCGTCGGTTTATTAACATACTGTTTCATACCTAAACTTGCCATTACCGTTTGCAACTTTTTAGAATAAAACGAATCAATCATGAAATTATATTAAAGTCTCCCATTACCATGCAGTCTCCTTTTATTACTAATTCCTCTACTATATCTTCAAAAAACCTCACAAAATCACTGTGCGATGCACTCGGTGAATGATATAATACCATTACCACACCTTTATACAATTTCTCTTTTATCTCTATTGCAACACACCAACAGTTCGACACTATTTATTTTACCAATACTATTTCAAATTTAATATTGTCTCTTACATATATAATTGCTCCTCCTGTATTTCTATTTTCTACGTTACATCTAATTATAGAATAACCTGGCACGTTCACTTCACTATCTTCAATTTCATCTGTCAGCCTAGATTCTGACAGTGCTTTGATTGCTGGATTTACTTTCTTCATAATCTGATGTTGTATCTCATCCTTATGTGCTGTCAAATTTTGCGCATTTGTATATAATATCAGCTCCTCTTCTTTCTGTAACTGCTACTTGTTGTCCTCCCAGCCAGCCCTCTTCTTCTCCTCTTGTATTACTCTTTTATGTCGGACATTCTGGATCAAGTGCGTCATGCTCATCACTTATCTTCAAATTGTATGTTTGAATTTTAAACATACAGTTTACGCATTTTTTCTTAGTCACCTTACATTCAACTGCTTTATGATTTCCTGCACATTTGTGGCATGTCTCATCTCTTGTACAATTTTTTGCAATATGATAATAACCCCAGCATTTAAAACATCTTTTGACATTAATTTTTACGCAACCAATTAGACTTAGACTGTGGTTGAAGAATGAATTGAATTTCTCGCCCTCAACCAACGTGGGAATGGCTATTTATCAATAACTTGCGATGTTGATTAAAAGATGATAGTCCTTGCGTGCGAATCGCGGTGTCTTAGACAATTGACGTTTAGATATGTAGTTTTATAAGTTTTTTTTTAAATTGATTCCCGTCAAACGAATAACAGCATTTGGTATTAGTTTTATAATGTATTGAAAAAGACTGCATACAGTCGAAACGTTTACCACTTAAATATAATTTATTACAATAAATTTTTACTATTTTGACGAACACCTAGTTTAATTTGCTCGTTCATTGGCCGAATAGATAGTAATATATTTATAGATTAGAATATGAGCGTTAACTATTATTTATTTATTTATTTGAATATACGCTGGCCTCACAATGAGTCATATCACTTCTAATCCTAATAAGTTTAAAAATCAATGGTTTAATTTTAATTACATACAACAATCATTTGGTACAGGGATTGTCAATTGTTTGGGACAATGGATAGACACGAATTATGGCAGAGTTGGGGCACTAGAGAAACTTAGTTTTCTAAAAGCTTGTAAAAATCGGAACGTCTTTCCTTCACATTTGATGAATTTTTGTAATATCAAATTTAACTTGCAACATTACAAATCAATTAAAAGAATAGAGGGTTTACTGGGCAAATTCAGAATGGAAGCATTAAATTTAGAACTTTTTGATTTACACAGAGTAATCGATTCCTTAAACAGGAAGATTTATAAATTGACACAAACGTTATCTTGGTCCATTCCGCGTTACATATGGGATAAAATTTATTGGTTTCACATAGGCTCTATTAACAAATTTCATGATAGAATAAAATATACTCACAGTAAAAAGTTGAACTGGTTATTAAAAAAGAAATTCTCTTTGGAAATGAAAAAAATAAGGCCGATAAAATATAGTGTCGTCATGGACAACGAGGGGCTGCGTCCTATTTCATACGCGCAGAATAACTCAAAAATGGTAAAGGACTCCTCGTTAAATATACATCTAGTAGCAAAAAATTTTTTTAGGAAAACTAACAATCCTCTAGAACAAACTAACAATACCTGGTTTATCAATCTGACAAACGTAGAAATTCCTTCAAATGTTCCCAATCTCCTACAATTGGGAAGCAATTTTTGCCTCCTACATAAAGACAAAAAAACAGCTATCCATGAATTCATAAAAAATATTGAAAGCGGGGGAAAAAGAAATAATATATTGAATCTACCGACAATACGTAACATTGCCATTCCTCAATTTAATAAATTTTTGCATAACAAAAGCAAAAAAGACATAACACAACAGAAATTATTTGACATGCAAAAAATCGCAAATAAATTTTGTTTCGATAACCCGAACATTATATTTACTCGCGCGGACAAAGGCAATGTTACGGTTGCATTAAATAAAACAGATTACATCAAAAAAGTTAAGACAATTCTGGAAGATAAAAATAGTTATTCGATAATTAAAAACAATCCGTGCGTAAAAATAGAGAAAGATTTAAACAATTTGTTAAAAAGTTGGCTAAAAAAAGACGATTTCAAAAACGGAATATTATCGGCTACATTCTAGCGATTCCTTATTACCAAAAGCTTATGGTCTCCCTAAAATACATAAAAAAGATATTCCAGTTAAAGTAGTGTTATAGTGGGGATTCTAAGCCATGGGGCGCTGAGGGGGGTGCGGGGGCGGAGGTATCTGGGAGGTGCGAGGGGTCTGATGTTAGGGAAAGGGGGGTGGGGGTGGGGGGGGGAAGGGTCCTACACACGTTCGAAAGTAGATGTTTATCTTTGCGGTTGATTTTATAGCTGGGGGCATTTTAGAAGTCATAAAATTGTTTTTTTTCTAGTTTTATGATCATTTTATGGTCATTATATCATTAGGATTTTAAGCGCCGACGTTCGGCAGCTTTGCACCCTCGCGGAAAATCTTCCATAAAACTGGAGCAAAACATCTTCCATAATTTTTAGGGAAAGAACTGCAACTGCAAGGTGTTTATCTTTGTGGTTGATTTATAGCCGGGGGACATTTTAGAAACCATAAAAGTGTTTTTTTCTTTTTTTCTAATTTTTATGATCATTTTATGACCATTAGAATATTATGGAAAAAGAGATTTTAAGCGCCGGCGTTCGGCAGCTTTGCACCCTCGCGGAAAATCTTCCATAAAACTGGAGCGAAACATCTTCCATAATTTTAAGGAAAGAATGCAACGCATCAGCGCCATTATGGAAAAAAAGATTTTAATCGCCGGCGTTCGGCAGCTTTGCACCCTCGCGGAAAATCTCCCATAAAACTGGAGCGAAACATCTTCCATAATTTTTAAGGAAAGAATGCAACGCACCAGCGGCAACATTCGGCTGCTCGAATTTGAGAATCTGTCTCCGCGTTAAAACGTATTCAACAGTCGTCGAGTGTCTTTCGATTTAGTGCTAAAATGGATATAGAAGATGTGATTGTCATCGAAGACAATGAAGATGTGATTATTATCGACGACAGCGATGAAGAAGTGGAAATAGTAAATGACTCTGATTATGAGAGTGATCCGGAAGACTATTTGAATGAACAAGTAGTGCCGTTAGTGCGTGAAGATTTACGAATTATAACTGAACGGCAGGAAATGTGTAACATCATATTTTATTACGAAGTAAAAAAGTATGACAACGACGAGGAAAATAGTGAAAAATTTTGTTCGGGATGTTTCATCGAAGTTCAAGATTTATATACACAAGGTAAAATTGTGTATAAACATGAAACAGGACAATATATTTATCACGGTTGGAACTCGTGTAATAATTGTAGACACTCACTGTGTTAAGTAATAGCATGTAGTGTGTGCCGTTTTTGTGCGCAGCAATAAACTTTTGTAGACATTTGCTAGGATTAAGTGCTGAAAAAAATGGTGACCAAAAAACTATTGAATGCGGTGGTGGAGTTTCAACGAAATCGCGAACTTGACATAAAAAATTCCTCAACAGTGATCTTTAAACTACAAAGTTATATATGGACGAATGAAAACAACAGACTAAGGGGAAAGCCTTGCGAGAATTGCTGTTTACCAGGCGGAAATCGGCAAGCATGTCCTGAGCAGTTACAAGAAATCCATCGGGAAATCCGTCAACATATCGATAACATGTTGTATCTACAACATGTTATCGACAATGATCCAGATTCTGATACTGATTCTGATCAGTAATTGTAAGTAATCCTTGATGTGTAAGTATTCTTTTTCAAATTATGAAAATATTAATAAATTTTTTTTTTTTTCTGTTATGCAGGAGCCCTACCTGGACGCCACCACGACCGCCCGGTCATCCCCTCCAGCGCCTCGCAGCAGCAGTCGCCGTCGTGCCGTACCGCTCGACCATCGGCGTGCAATCTCTTATATATTTTTTTTTTTTTTTTTTATATCTTTTTCTTTTTATTTTTATTTTTAAATTCACACACACACACACACACACACAGATTTTGGTAAATAAACACACACACTTTTTAAATAAAAAAAAAATTATGTTAAAACACATATAATTGCTTGCTTGCGCTTCCTTCATCTATCCCATCCTTCTTCCTTCATATACTAGATATAATTAGATATAATAACTTAATATTTTAATATAAAAAGAAAAAAAAGAAAAAAAATAATAAAAAGGAAGAAAAAAATAATAAAAAGGAAAAAAAAAATAATAAAAAGAAAAAAGAAAAAAATTATAAAAAGAAAAAAGAAAAATAATTACTGTTTGCGTTCTCGCTTTCCTTCACCTCGCGCTATCTCTTTCTTTCCTAGCGTTTACTCTCTCGCTCTCCTTCGCCTCGCGCTATCTCTTTCTTTCCTAGCGTTTACTCTCTCGCTTTCCTTCACCTCGCGCTATCTCTTTCTTTCCTAGCGTTTACTCTCTCGCTCTCCTTCGCCTCGCGCTATCTCTTTCTTTCCTAGCGTTTACTCTCTCGCTCTCCTTCGCCTCGCGCTATTTCTTTCTTTCCTAGCGCTTACTCTCTCGAAAGATGCACACACCGACAATCATCGTACCCGCATTATACAACAGTACTAAATCTCCAAGATATTGAGTTTCCAGTCACTCTTAATCAAATTAAAAAATTTGAAATTTATAATGACATTTCAATCAAGGTGTACAGTTTTGAAAACGAAAACATTGTCCCTATTCACCTTACGGAGCAAAAGAGAGACAAGCACATCAACTTGCTCTACGTGCAAGATGCGCAAGATATCGGACATTTTGCATGGATTAAGAATCTATCTAGACTTGTTAGTATGCAACTCAGCAAACACAAGACTAAAAAATATATCTGCGATCGGTATGTATATTTAATAAAACTGTCTAAAAATATTTAAAACAAGGATATAAAAATTTTAACTTTTATTTTACAGATGCATGCACTATTTTCACTCGGTCGAGAAATTGCAATCACATACAGTAGACTGTGGAAAGATGAACGGCTGCGCTATCCGATTACCGAGCGATAAGGATAAGTGGCTCGCATTTACCAACTACAACAGGAAGGAGCGACTACCTTTCGTCGTGTACGCCGACCTGGAGTGCGTTTTGGTGAAAAAAGAAGAAGAAAATTTTTATCAACATCACCAAGTATTTAGTATGGCTTATTATGTACATTGCTCGTACGATAATTCGTTATCCGCGTATCATTCTCGTCGCGAAGCCAATTGCGTTGCATGGTTTACCGACGAACTTAAAAATTTGGCGCAACATGTAGAAAATATTTTAACAACCAATGTCCCCATGGTAAATTTAACGCAAAATGAATGGAAAGAATTTCGAAGTGCGACTCAGTGTCATATATATGAGAAACCATTCGTAGAAGATGATACGCGCGTACGCGATCATTGTCATTTGACCGGGCGGTACAGAGATCCCGCGCATTCAAATTGCAATCTAAATTACAAAGAATCTTTTTGCATTCCAATAGTATTTCACAATTTATCTGGTTATGATTCTCACTTTATAATCGAGGAAATAGCCACAGCGTTCGAAGGGGGAATCGATTTACTTCCGATAACAAAAGAAAAATATATTTCATTTACAAAACATGTTAAAGGTACGAAAAACAAACCGGGAAATCACATTAAATTACGTTTCATAGATTCATATAAATTTCTCACAACAAGTCTCGACAAATTGGCGTCTTTTCTGAGCAAGGATAAACTCAAAATTTTACAATCGGAATATAAAAATTTATCCGCCGAAGATTTCAATTTATTAACAAGAAAAGGTGTCTTCCCGTACGAGTACATTGACTGCGTAGATAAATTGCAAGATGCGTGTTTACCATCACGAGAATCATTTTACAGTTCCTTGACAGGTAACACAGTATCTGAGAGCGATTACGCGCACGCTGAGATTGTGTGGAAGCGATTCTCCATTCGAACGCTAGGCGAATATAGCGATCTGTATTTAAAAATCGATGTTTTGTTATTAGCAGACATTTTTGAAAATTTCCGAGAGAGTTGTATCAAGAGTTATGGGCTCGACCCCGCGTATTACTATACTCTTCCCGGTTACACGTGGGACGCCATGTTAAAGTATACGAAAATTATATTTGAATTACTCACAGACATTGACATGGTTATGTTTATCGAACGAGGTATACGCGGTGGTCTGAGTCAATGTTCCAACAGGTACGCGCGTGCTAATAACAAGTACATGCAGTCGTATGACTTATCAAAACCATCAACGTACTTGATGTATTTCGATGTTAATAATTTATACGGATGGGCAATGTGTCAACCATTGCCCTACGCCGATTTTCAGTGGGTCGATAATGTTTCCAATTTTGATGTATCATCGATCGCGCTCGATTCGTCTACAGGCTTCATCCTCGAAGTCGATCTCGAGTATCCGCAGCATCTTCACGATTCGCACACTGACCTACCGTTTTGTCCGACACACGACAAACCACCCGGCAAGCGCGAGGGCAAGCTTCTCGCAACCGTATACGATAAGAAGCGTTACGTGATACACTACCGCAACCTGCAGCAATGTTCACGTCACGGTCTTCGTGTTACAAAAATTCATCGTATATTACAATTCACTCAATCTCCGTGGCTCCGTACTTATATAGAACTCAACACAAAATTTAGAACACTAGCAAAAAATGATTTTGAAAAAAATTTGTACAAACTAAGGAATAATGCAGTGTTTGGCAAAACGATGGAAAATGTGCGCAATCGCGTAGATGTTAAACTTTTAACAAAATGGGACGGAAGGTACGGCGTAGAGACATTGATTGCAAAACCAAATTTTCATAGCAGAAGCATTTTTTCGGAAAATCTAATCGCTGTAGAATTACGTAAACTCGAGGTGAAATTCTACAAACCAATTTACGTAGGTATGTGTATTCTCGATATATCCAAGACATGTTTGTACGAATTTCACCACGATTATATGGTACCAATGTATCGAGAGAGATGCAAAGTCATGTACACTGATACGGATAGTCTTATATATCACATTGAGTGCGACGATGTGTACGAGAATATGAAACGCGACATCAGCAGATTTGATACGAGCGACTATGCGATAGACAATGCGTACGGTATACCGCTCGTGAATAAAAAGGTACCGGGTCTAATGAAGGATGAAAACAACGGTACCATAATGATTGAATTTGTCGGGCTTAGAGCAAAAATGTATGCGTTGCGCGTGGATGGTAAGAAGGATGCGAAAAAGGTAAAAGGCGTCAAGAGTAACGTTGTTGCGAGAACGATAACGTTTGACGATTACACGCGGTGTTTGAAGGAAGAGATTGAAATAACGCGTAGTCAATCGTGTATAAGATCAAAATTACACAAGGTATACACCATTCGCGAAACAAAAATTGCTCTAAGTCCATACGACGACAAGCGGTATATCGTACCTACAACTATTGATACGTTACCGTGGGGACATTATAAGATATCTTTATAAAATATAATGTGTGTGAGTGTGTGTGTGTGTGTGATTTTTTTTTTTCTTGTATGTATATTTCATATTTTATATATTGTAATGACTATTGGAAAGGATGTATTAATAAAGATTTTGTATATTTCAAATATTTCATATATTTTTTATATTGAATACATTGTATTTCTTATAAAATTAAATTACATGATCCTTATGTACCCAAGAATTGTGCGAGCTATCAAATCCCAACCATTTCACGTAAACCTCGTCACCCCTCCTGCGCAGTACTTTCTCCACGAGATACACATCTGGATAATTCGCGCGATGCAACTCGTGCTCGTAAAATGCTCCAGCGATAGATTTTTTGCGATAATCCTCGAGTAGATATGTTACGGGATTAGTATGTTGCACTTTAACAATCTTAAACATCTCGGTTGTCCAATTTGGTGTGTAACCCTTTTCGAAAAGTTTTTGTATTTGTTAACGCGTACCAGGTCACCTACTTTAAACTTTGCAGGAGCAGCAATTTTTATACTGTTGTATACAGTATTTAAAAGTCTATCAGCGATCGTGGGAGTAACATCGATAGGTCTCATATTGATAGTGCGATGTTTTCGCGCGTTATATTCTGCAACGAGTTGGGATAGCGCGTCGATCCACTTGTAAGTTCCGTTCAGCGTAAACATCTTCCACATGTCGTTCTTCAGCGTGCGATTGAATCGCTCGACGACAGACGCCTTCAATACCGAATATGTGGAATAGTGATTAATGTTATGTTTCCGTATAAGCCGTTGCACATCGATATTGTAAAATTCCTTCCCGTTATCAGTTTGTATGTTTTTCGGGCATCTCTTGCTATCTCGAATTATTTTGGCGATTGCATCAGCCGTCTTTCTTCCACCTTTACTCTTGAGTGGTGCAGCCCATGCATACTTGCTCAACACATCGATGACGGTGAGTATGTAGTGGTAACCTTTGTTGAAACGAGAATACGGACGCATCTCGACGATGTTGGCTTGCCACAGATCATCGTATCCCCGCACTATGACGTGTCTTCGGGGAAAATTTTTTCTCGCTGGCGCATGCAGTTCGTTCACCAACTGTCGTCTCTCCAAACTATGTTGATTCTTTGCTTTGTCAGTTTTTCTCGATGTCCGTTTGTTGTTCACATTTTTTTCACTCATTTTCGTTTATCGCCTTTAATAGCCGTTCTTGACCTGTTCTTGACCTGTTCTTGACCTGTTCTTGACCTGTTCTGACCTGTTCTTGACCTGTTTTTGGCCTGTTTTGACCTGTTCTTGGCCTGTTCTGACCTGTTCTTGACCTGTTCTTGACCTGTTCTGACCTGTTCTGACCTGTTCTTGACCTGTTCTTGACCTGTTCTTGGCCTGTTCTGACCTGTTTTGACCTGTTTTTTACCTGTTCTGACCTGTTCATCGCCGTCCTTCACCCATTCGAAAATCGTTCTTGACCCGTTCGCAGCCTTTTTCACAGTCGTTTTTGACTCGTTCGTAGCCGCTTCTGACCCGTTCGTAGCCTCGTTCACAGACGTCTTTTGACCGATCGTAGGAGTTCTTGAGTTGTTTGTAACCTTGAGTGTAGCCGTTAAGAACGTGTTCGTAGCCTCGTTCGCAGCAGCTGCAACAGCTACAAAAGTTTATTGCTGCGCACAAAAACGGCACACACTACATGCTATTACTTAACACAGTGAGTGTCTACAATTATTACACGAGTTCCAACCGTGATAAATATATTGTCCTGTTTCATGTTTATACACAATTTTACCTTGTGTATATAAATCTTGAACTTCGATGAAACATCCCGAACAAAATTTTTCACTATTTTCCTCGTCGTTGTCATACTTTTTTACTTCGTAATAAAATATGATGTTACACATTTCCTGCCGTTCAGTTATAATTCGTAAATCTTCACGCACTAACGGCACTACTTGTTCATTCAAATAGTCTTCCGGATCACTCTCATAATCAGAGTCATTTACTATTTCCACTTCTTCATCGCTGTCGTCGATAATAATCACATCTTCATTGTCTTCGATGAGAATCACATCTTCTATATCCATTTTAGCACTAAATCGAAAGACACTCGACGACTGTTGAATACGTTTTAACGCGGAGACAGATTCTCAAATTCGAGCAGCCGAATGTTGCCGCTGGTGCGTTGCATTCTTTCCTTAAAAATTATGGAAGATGTTTCGCTCCAGTTTTATGGGAGATTTTCCGCGAGGGTGCAAAGCTGCCGAACGCCGGCGATTAAAATCTTTTTTTCCATAATGGCGCTGATGCGTTGCATTCTTTCCTTAAAATTATGGAAGATGTTTCGCTCCAGTTTTATGGAAGATTTTCCGCGAGGGTGCAAAGCTGCCGAACGCCGGCGCTTAAAATCTCTTTTTCCATAATATTCTAATGGTCATAAAATGATCATAAAAATTAGAAAAAAAGAAAAAAACACTTTTATGGTTTCTAAAATGTCCCCCGGCTATAAATCAACCACAAAGATAAACACCTTGCAGTTGCAGTTCTTTCCCTAAAAATTATGGAAGATGTTTTGCTCCAGTTTTATGGAAGATTTTCCGCGAGGGTGCAAAGCTGCCGAACGTCGGCGCTTAAAATCCTAATGATATAATGACCATAAAATGATCATAAAACTAGAAAAAAAACAATTTTATGACTTCTAAAATGCCCCCGGCTATAAAATCAACCGCAAAGATAAACATCTACTTTCGAACGTGTGTAGGACCCTTCCCCCCACCCCCCCACCCCCTTTCCCTAACATCAGACCCCTCGCGCCTCCCAGATACCCCCGCCCCCGCACCCCCCTCAGCGCCCCATGGCTTAGAATCCCCACTATAACACTACTAGTTAAGATCATTGTCTCGTCCATCAATTCGGCATTGTATTCATTAGCCTTATTCATACACAAAATACTACTAAACAGTGTGCCGATTGCTAAGAGCCATGTAAATAATAGTTTTCAACTATATAGTGAACTTGCAGGCAGTACAATTGATGGCAATGACGTTCTGATTTCGTTAGATGTAGTTTCACTATTCACAAATGTACCATTAGATCTTGCGATTAACAGCATAAACAGCAGATGGAACTACATAGAAACCCACACTACCTTGCCACACGACGAATTCATTTTCGCAGTTAATTTTGTCTTAACATCGACATATTTCACTTTCAACAACAAAATTTACAAATAAACATATGGGAGCCCCATGGGATCCCCATTATCACCCATGATTGCGGATCTGATCATGCAGGACTTGGAAACATCAATATTTAACTCGTTAAAGTTACACACTACTTTGTACTACAGATATGTGATGACATTATAATGACCGTTCTATCAGATTCAGTCTCCGAAATTGTAAACGCGTTCAATAGTTATCACGATCGTTTAAAATTCACGGTAGAATGTGAGGTTGACCGTTGCTTAAGTTTTTTGGACCTATCATTTAAGATAAAAAACGATACAATCTATATCGTTTGGTTTCACAAAAAAACTTTTAGGCAGAGTTAAGACTCTGATGGCTCGAAAAGAAAGATAAGTCTTTCTTTTCGAGCCATCCGTTCTGCCAAAAAATAGGCATTATCTATAATTTGATAGATAGAGCCCTGTTATTGTCACATCCGCTATTTCATCATAAAAAGAATATTGAATTGATTATCAATACATTACTGAGCAACGGTTACTCTCTAGATATGATATTTAGAATGACTAATAGAAGAATTGAGAGTCTCATTTCCAACAAACTTAATAACATAAACTAAGTAAAACCAACAAAACACCCTGATAATAACAACGACAAAATAGCGAAAAAAATTTTTATGATTCCATATGTCCAAAATGTTTCTGAAAAGTTAGTCCCCACGATTAAAAAATCTGATTTATTAATAGTACCGATGTTTTAATAAATTAGACAAAATTATAAAAGTACAAAAAGATAAAAATCTCCGCATGATGAACTCCAATGTCATATATAAGTCAAGTTGCAATGGATGTGACGCGTCTTACGTAGGACAGACAAAAAGACAATTACGGACACGAATAAAAGAACATATCAACAACATAAATTGACTTCAGATAAACACTCGGTAATTTCAAAACATATTCTAAATGAAAAACATACATTTAACTGGGATGATGTCAAAATTTTGGATTGTGAGGCTAATTATCACAAGAGACTCATTTCGGAGATGTTGCATATTAAGGAGCAACAAAAGGGCTTAAATTTAAATAAAGATACGGAACTGTTAAACGAAGCTTATTTTGACATCTTAGAAAAATTAAAAAACAAATAACAACTTGTTTGTAACACAGAAATAATTTCGGTTAATGTTATTATGTCTTAAATACAATAAAGGTTATACCTCGACCTTTAGATTATTACACAGTATAACGTGGAGTTTGTTGGAGGTGAGATGTCTCTTTTTAACAAGGAAACATGTAGATAATACATTTGACATACAAGTAAGTTTTAAACTGGAATTCTTTTTTTTTAAAAAACGGTAATTAATTGGTCATTTTTGAAAGAATTTTTAACTTCATACAACAACGTTAACGTAATTTTGATATCTTATAGAATTCGCAATTTTTACACAACCAATTAGACTTAGACTGTGGTTGAAGAATGAATTGAATTTCTCGCCCTCAACCAACGTGGGAATGACTATTTATCAATAACTTGCGATGTTGATTAAAAGATGATAGTCCTTGCGTGCGAATCGCTGTGTCTTAGACAATTGACGTTAGATATGTAGTTTTATAAGTTTTTTTTTTTAAATTGATTCCCGTCAAACGAATAACAGCATTTGGTATTAGTTTTATAATGTATTGAAAAAGACTGCGTACAGTCGAAACGTTTACCACTTAAATGTAATTTATTACAATAAATTTTTACTATTTTGACGAACACCTAGTTTAATTTGTTCGTTCATTAGCCGAATAGATAGTAATATATTTAAATAAAATAATTATACGTGGTAGAATAAAATTGTTTTGTGCAACTTTGATCGACTTGTTCCACGATCTTTTAAGTGTCGCTCCGTCATCTTTTTGCAATAAGTAAAACTACGAAGTTTGATATATTTAGTTGCTATTATTTTAATAATTTGAAATTCGTGAAGATTTTCGTTTGCCGTATTGTCAATTACAGGTTCAAGCGTAACATTTTTTTATGTTTGGTAATAATGTTTGTATAGTACTCATCACAACATTACGTTTAAAATTTGATTGTTGTGTACCACATAAAGTTAATTCTATTCGAAATGTCTTCTCTATAACTTCTACAATTTTAAAAACTGCATTTGACGGATAAAGTCGTCCCCGATTTACAAAAGTTGTAAATAAGTTAGACTTCTTAATATTCACTGTATAATTATGATCACAGGGTACATTTTTTTCTATTAAAATATTCACGCAATGTTGGCAATGTATTTCCTTCAATAATGTGCGAATAATAGTACCAGATATATAATATTAAATATTCTTGTATATATGAAAGATTTATACTATTTACTATGTTTAAAAATGCATCTGATTCCTGTGAATTCTGATATGTATCATAATCATATATATTACGTTTTGGTTGTGGAAATGTAGTATAGAGTAGGTTTCGGAAGTGTCACCTATACAATTTGCGTTTATACTAGCACAAACATTATTACCAAACAAAAGTTGCCGCAGAGCCCATTTAAACTATAAGATATTTGGATTATCGTTCCATCCACCACGTCTTCTAATACATGTGTGGCGGATATGAACCACCACAAGCGCCTGCAAAAACGCTCGCAGCAATACACGCGATAGCCCGCGCGCAAAACTCGTTACGCGGTGCGCCGCTAAGCGGCGCAAGCACGCGAGAGCCAAACCGCGAGTGAAATCCCGCGCGCGGAGTATAAATATATAAAAGCCGACACCCACGCAACACGCCAGCACGCCACGCTCCGCTGAAGCAATCACGCAGAAGCATCAGAAGGCGCGCAGTTCAAATCGACATAGTGTCCAGGCCAAGCCGAATACCTCGGCCGCTCCTCACGCCCCGTTCACCCAGGCCGGTACGACAACTCCGAGCATCAAAGGACTCGCCAGGGTCACCGCCGAAGAGGGTCAGTTTCGCGCTCCGGCCGTCAAAGCTCATCCCTATCGACCTGTCTCCACTGCGAAGGACCCGACCATCACGGAGCCTGCTGCACCCGTGGGACATCAGAGTGCGACGATACATCTCGCCCTCTCAATCGTGGGAACTCCCGGAGCGAGATTGTCACCGCTGCCACCATCGCCAAAACGTACGAGTGGAAGAGACCAGGCCACGCAGACCAGCGCACCGGCCAGTATAAGTAGAGCCACGCAGAGCCACACCAGCAGTACGGAGCGAGCCGTACAGCAGAGAAGCCAGATTCAGGGTGCGCAACATGCCAAATAGAGGAGATACGCCGGTAGAAGGGATGATGCACACAAGCGCAAACCGCGTACGTGTGCGCTCGAAGATTCGGTTAGCTTTGGATAATAGAAAAGAACAGATGTACTGTTTTTTGTCTCTTTTCTACCAAGCCAACGATGAAAACGACGGCAATCTATTGTGTTGTTCGCTTCTCGATTCTCCATACGCGCAACAGTTAATAGGGCGAAATGCTTTCTCAAGAATTATTTAAAAAATGATTAATAATGTAGAACATTAAAATTATAACTATAAATTATATCATTAAATTAAAATTAAATTAAATTAAATTTGATATTAATATTAATATTAATATTTTTAATAAATTATTCAACTGTTAAATTGATTAAATATTTAATTATCTTTAGATAAAAATTTAATAATTGAATAATTATAAATAATCTAATATTAAATATAAATAATAATAATAATATTAATATTATATTTAATTTTATTTAATTTTAATTTAATAATTTA
Organism: Anoplolepis gracilipes; assembly: GCF_047496725.1. Taxonomy (NCBI): domain Eukaryota; kingdom Metazoa; phylum Arthropoda; class Insecta; order Hymenoptera; family Formicidae; genus Anoplolepis; species Anoplolepis gracilipes. The sequence continues at coordinate 1,743,001 of NC_132975.1, forward strand.
ATTTATAAATAATTTTATAAAAGAGACTATAAATCTCGGAAAAGCATTTAACACTCACGCATATTAAGAACCAAGCAGCGTTGTACTAATAAAAAAATAATAATTGTAACAAATATTAGTAATAAGAGACTATATATTTATAGAAAATATAATATATATAATAGCAATTACATATTTAATTTAATTTTACTTTTTTATACACGTATATTTTTGTAACACAATACGACACACAAACATATACTCATCACACGTATCGTTTTGACAGTATTAAAATAATAAATGATGGTGAGTTTCCACACCACCCGTGAGGTATCACCAATGGCGCGTTTGATTTTTTTTTAAGTAAACCTTCGCCTGGAGCCCTATTATACCACATCATATTATGTTGCATTATATTATGCTGCACGCGAATGTCGTACAGACAAGATATCTTTTACACACCTATTTTTTTCAAATGTGATGTCTTATGCAGGCAAGATAATTTTTACATATTTGTTCTTTGCAAAAATGTTGTCTTTTACAAACAAAATATCTTTTACACACTTTTTTTTTAAAAGTGTGGCGTTTTTTACAGACAAAATATTTAACACATTTGTTTTTTTCAAATGTGGTGTCTTTAATAAACTTTACACCTCTTTACACATCTTTTAGGTATGGTGTCTTATAAATATTAAATAAAAATTAAATTAAATAAACTAGAACATGTAAAATTAAAATAAAAATATATAATTAATAAATTATTAAATAAAATAAAAAATAAAAATAAAAAATTAAGTAATAAAATAAAAAATAAATAAATAAATAATTAATAAAATAATAAAAACAAATAATTAATTAATTAATAAAATAAATAATTTAATTATTTGTTTATTATTTCCAAGAGGGACTTCGTCAGCATCCGCAGCATATAATCTTAAAATACTTTTTTTTTCTTAACAGCGAGAACATATAAATTATCTGCTGACATAAGAGACAAATGTTTTTTATTAATTGTCATGTTTAAAACTGTTTCTCCCTTCGTTTTTTATGCTGATTTACACACAAATAGCATTAACAGAAACTGACGAAAATTTATTTCGCTTTTTAGTTTTAACATTATTTAAACAAGAAAACATTCTCTCCAAATCGGCATTTGAATTTGGAAGTGATCTAATGCTACTTACAAGTTTTGTTAAAATTGGATATATTTAGCATTATTAATATACCGACGTTGTAAAATTTCTTTCCACATATTGTCGAAATTTAATTTAGAGAGACTTTTTTTTTCTTCCATTGTAAAATTTAATGGTAACGCAATTCATTCTTGTTTTAAACCATTTTCGTTAATACCGCTGAAAGTTTTAGCCACGAAAGAAACATCATTGAAAGGTGTTTCTTTATTATTACTGACTAAACTTACACATGGTTGAAAAACTTTTAATTTTGATAAGAATATATCATTTATAGGTAATCTTTGACAAATTTCCTCTGCAGCAGTCATATAAAATGTTAAACATTTTTCTCGAATAGTTGTAATTATGTTTACGTGACCTTTTATTATTCATTCGTTAAGGTATTCTTCACATTCTTATCCTAAACTAATTTCATTAAGAACTTTTTGATTTTGTTTTAGAGAGAATATAATATCTGTAGAAAATGATTTTAAATGTTCCTCTTTTAAAAAATTTTGACAGGTTTGGAAAAGAAAGTTTACAGATTTTGGTTGCAACAAATGAATTCTCGTTTCGGATGCTTGAAAAAAAGCGTTAAATGCGTTAAAGAAATTTAAAACGTACTTAAAAAAAGAAAATAAGCTTTTGTTTCTACATTGTTCATCGTAGACAGTAGCTTTCCTGTATTGTCTGTTCTCTCACTCATTATCATTTCAATAAGAAAGTATTTAATTGTATCTCAAGATTCAAGAAGCCTTTCGACACATAAATAATGAGAAAGCCAGCGTGTATCACATAATTGTAATTTAAGATGTTTCTTGAAAACATTCGCAAAATTCTTTAAAAATTGCCGTACGTTTTGGACTAGTATTAAGATAACTAGCAACTTTTTTTTAATTTCTCGCAAAATTCGGGCAATTTATTAGATGCAGCATGCGCTACTAATACGGCAGAACGACAAGGACATGAAAATGTTAATAAATGTGGACATTTTTCTTCCAATTTTTTATAAAAAATAAACGTTTTCTTGTCATAACCGACACATTGTCGCATGATAAGGCAACAATATTCAAAAATGGTATTTCTAACTTGTACATTTCATTTTTAAATGCATTAAATAACTTTTCTGCACTTGAATCTTTGGCATCGATATCAATTAATTTAACTAATTGTGAGTGAATATTTAATGTCTCCGGATCAACATATTGAACAAAAAAGTCATCCATTTTTCATTTGTAACATCGAACGTTTCATCAATGAAAATTGAAAATTTGGTATTTTGAAGCTTATTAACAGCATAATTCGTTTCAACCGGACACAAAACATTTGTAATAAAGTTTGTACATTTTGTTCGACCCATGCTCATGTTTTTCAATACATTAGGATCTTTTCCTATGTTTTGAAAGAAGCTAAGAATCTCTTTCATAGTTTGATGGGAAATATTTTTGTCAGCAATTAATGCGGCATATCTTATTTCTGCTGCTTTTCTACGGCCATTAAACGACAAAAGCGACTCAATATTTGTATCTTCGATTACATTCGATTTATTTTCATTTATTTTATTTTCTTTAAATTTAATTGTGTGACTTTTACATTTTGCGTGTCTGTGTATTTCCGACAGACCGTTAGCAATTGATTTATTACACACTAAACAAAAAAAAGAAAAAGCGGTGTTTGGTACTTCACGTAACCATGACTGATATTCTTTAATTTCCAGCCACTCATGTCTAAAAGTTTTTTTGTATTGTATTTTAGGTTTTTTATCATGATTATCATGATTATCAGGATGATCATCATGATTATCATGATTATCATCATGATTATCATTATTATTATTATCAAATTTAATATTATTTTTATGACTTAAAGTATTTACATGTCTGAAAACAGACGAATGACATGAAAAATTGTTTTTACACACAATACAATAAAACAGAATTATCGAAAGAAACTTCCTGTATCCACAATTTGGTTCTTTCATCATTAAGCCAAGCTTTGCAAAACTTTCGCTTAAATTTTTTTATTATTATATTTTTGTCACATATATTATTACAAATTAAAAAATGGCAAGACAGAGGAAAAAGAAGAAAGTTAACATATATATATAATATTTATAAAATTGAAACATATATATATATAATTTAAATTAAAATTAAAATAATAAGCTTACAATTGATTTGCTGGCGAGACTGTTTGACACCGACACTGACACTAACACCAAGTGTACACATGAGCAAGTGACAACTTAGCACAGTACACAAGACTTCTTATAAGAAATCTTTGTTTTATTTACGTTTTAAGTACCACACTAGGTTATCATTTGTTCATGTTTATTTTCACCGTTTAGTATAGTCTTTACAAGTATACTAAAACAAAAATAAATAAAACTTTAAATGCAGTTGAGATAATTATATAAAATTATATACCTCGGTAACTCGAAACTGAAACTCGAAAAACCTCTCTAATTTGAATTTTTTTATTCCTAAAAAAAACCTTTATAAGTCGAAGAAAAATAGGAGATTAACTAAAAATTAAAGTTTTTTTACAAGTTAAAAAAACACATTTGCAAAAACAGGTGTGTAAAAGATACATATCTTGTCTGTACGGCATTCGTATGAAACATAATATAATGCAATATAATATAATGTGGTATAACAGGGCTCCAGGCGAAGGTCCATTTAAAAAAAACCAAATGCGCCATTGATGATACCACACGGGTGGTATAGAAACTCATCATCATATATTATTTTAATACTGTCAAAACGATACGTGTAATGAGTATATGTTTATGTGTCGTATTGTGTTACAAATATATGTGTATAAAAAAGTAAAATTAAATTAAATATGATATCGCTATTATATATATTATATTTTCTATAAATATATAGTCTCTTATTACTAATATTTGTTACAATTATTATTTTTTTATTAGTACAACGCTGCTTAGTTCTTAATATGCGTGAGTGTTAAATACTTTTCCGAGATTTATAGTCTCTTTTATAAAATTATTTATAAATTAAATTATTAAATTAAAGTTTAATAAAATTAAATATAATATTAATATTATTATTATTTAACATTTTTAATATTAGATTATTTATAATTATTTAATTATTAAATTTTTATCTATAGAATTAAATATTTAATCAATTTAACAGTTAAATAATTTATTAAAAATATTAATATTAATATTAATATCAAATTAAATTTAATTTAATTTTAATTTAATGATATAATTTATAGTTATAATTTTAATATTCTACATTATTAATCATTTTTTAAATAATTCTTGAGAAAGCATTTCGCCCTATTAACTGCGCGTATGGAGAATCGAGAAGCGAACAGCTAGAACAATAGTGCAACATTGCCATCGTTTTCATCATCGGCTTGGTAGAAAACAGTACATCTGTTCTTTTCTATTATCCGAAGCTAACCGAATCTCCGAGCACACACGTATGAGGTTCGCGCTTGTGTGCATCATCCCTTCTACCGGTGTATCCCCTCTATTTGGCATGTTACGCACCCTGAATCTGGCTTCTCTGCCGTACAGCACGTCGCATCCACGCACGACAGGGCCTGCCAGTACGAGAGTGACTGGGAGATTTCCACGATCGACCACGGTACGCAGACCGAGCCGGAGAAGCCAAAGAGAGTAAAAGAGCGGCCACAGCGAGTAAAGGAACGCAAGTCCAAAAAAAACGACGAGAATAACAACCGAGTCGAGCGCTGGGGGCCCGTAAGGATCACGGAGACGCTCCCCCAGATCCAGTAGCGTTCGCGACGTCGTTAGAAGATACAAACGGCCCTTTTAAGGGCCACCTCAAAAAAAATCCAAACAGAGTTCCCAAAAAGGGGCTCCAAGACATGTACATATGTAAATAATAGAATAATAAATACTTCTTACTGTACATACATATCTCTAATCACCAACACCACTCCATCCTGCGAGCGGGCTACTGCGAGCCATACATAACACATAAAGCGCTACAGCATGAAAAAATTATTCTGATCTTGAGAACACTTGTATGTCAAGAAATATTTTAAAGGGTTCTTTTTTTTGTACAGTAGATCATGTGCTAAATTATAATAACTTTGAGTATTCATTTTAAATCCCAATGCAAATGTATTTCTAGAATAGAGAAAAATACTCTTGTCATTTATTTTTAAAGTTGAAAGGAATGTTAAGTTATCATCAAAAATTTGCTTAATTAACTGTAAGTTATTTTTCATCATGGGTGACTTAAAACCAGTACCAAAACTGCTTCTTGTATTCATTATGTCGAATAATCTATCAATAATACGAATAAAGTGTGTTGTTGCTTCACTATTTACGAAATCTTTTTCTCCACTTTTTCTGAGGAAATCAATAGCATCAGCAACAGCATTACTTAATGTCTGTGCTGCTAGACTTACATTAATTTTTTTATTTTTTAAATAAATATGATTATAATTCAGTTTATTGGCAAGTTTTAAATATGCTAGTTCTTGAAGCTCATAAATTTTTTTATAAAATGAAATGAGATTAAACCATGTTCTGATATCATATTTAATAATTCAGCTAAAGCATTACGGGCTAACTTAAGCAAGTGGCATGGATCTAATATACAATAAATATTTGATTTATTAAATGGATGTTCAAAAAATAATTTTTCATATTATGATCGGAAATGATACAGCCAAGTGTTGTAAAAGTAGTGAGATTGGTTCTAGCTCCATCACACGTTATGGAACGTACAGTAATACCTACGTCATACAATTTTTCAATAGTCATTTGAATTAATTGTGCTTGAACGTTTGCATTAATTTTATTAATAAAAAAATATGCTATCGGACATTTATATTTATTAGTATACGAGACAATTTGAAAAACTAAAACTTCAGTAGCTAAATCTTTAGAATTGTTATTTAAAATACCACCATAATCAACGTAACCTACGTTTTTGTCAGTTTTGACATCATGTAAAATTTGTGTCCGTATAGCCATTGAATCAAATATTAGGGCTACATCTTTCAAATAGTCTTTTTTTGGAACTTGTGCTTGTAAATGTTCAAACACTTCTGTTAAAAAACCAACATCACAATCGTAATTGCTTAACCACTTTTTTAACATTAAAGGATGAGGAAGAAATAATGTTTCTCAAAGAAATTCATACGCCTTAGAACTATAAAAATATAGTGTTAAAGCAAACTGTTTTATATGCGGTGTATATCGTTTGCGTGTTTTTGCAACATTTTGATTCCTATATTCATTTAAAATGTACTCTAGTTTTAAACCATTAAAATTGTTAGTTAATACCTGTTTGAGGTCTGAATTATGCATGTTATTTTTTTTTAATGTGTCAATAAGATTGCGCATTGTAGTAATTGTTAGATCCCGACGATGTAAACGTTTTTGTAAAACATGCACTTTCTTTTGTAACTGCTGTGAATTTTGTTCTACTGGTCTTTGTTTTTTAGGAGAGATCTGAGTACTTCCGTAGATGTCCGTTTAATGGTTTGCTTTGCTTTATATGAGAAATTCTAAAAAAATATATACAATAATTTATTAGTATATCACTTTCTTAATATTAAATATATATTATTATATAGAAAGTAATAATCTCACTTACATTCTTGTCTGTTACATCTTCAAATTCTGTATAAAAAATTAAAAGAATTGCATCTCTTTTTAACAGATTTTTTTCTGTAGGTGTCAGTGGCTAAAAAGCGTTTTTAGAAAAATGCATACAATATAGGCATTGTCTTGTATGAATGTTATTAGATCTTGTGGAATGGCGTGCAACCACCTATTATAATTAGAAGTACCTTTACGTGGAAATCTATGACAAAAAAAAGCTTACAATTAGATGAAGAAGTACATAACATAATATATATCTTATCAAATTACAAATCAAGGCTCTTTAATATAATAAAATAAATCGAGAATTCGACAGGCGTAAAGAGCATATATATATATATATACTAGCTTTTCACCCCGCGCTTCGCGCGGGTCTCAAAGCCTTTACCGAATACTGACCTCGCTATTATTAGTTCTCACACAATTTTAATTGTTCAATTTTCAAAACGTCTCTTTATATTTTTCGAAAAAATTTTAGATTTTACTTAATAAGATATCCTTGATTGCTTATTTCTTCAATCTATTTATACATATATATTTTTTAATTATAGGAGGTTATGTTTTCGCGAAAAAAATTTTTAAATGGCAGAGAAATCTGGAAAAACATTGTTTTTTCGTGAAAACATAATCTCCTATAATTAAAAAAAAATTTTGTAATTTAAAAAATGTGATTTCTCAATGTTTTGAAACATTTTGAACACATTAGCAGAGAAATCTGGAAAAACATTTTTTTCTTGCAAAAACATAACCTCCTATAATTATAAAAAAATTTTTTATTTAAAAAGAAACCACATAGCATCCCAAAATAATTTGCAACATATTGATATCAATTTTGTGGGAATCGATCCACAAATGTGGAAGTAGTTCGCGGTCATACAGACAGACAGATAGACGAACGATATTTATATATGTGTGGGTAGGATAAAACTTAAAAAAAATCACCTAGTAGTCATCTCTTAAAAATTTGCGAAATTTTGGTACCAATTTCGTGAAAATGGGTCCATAAAATTACGCATGCACATAAGTGGATGCGTGGGTCGATGCGTGGGTAGAATGAAAATTAAAAAAAACACATAGCAACCTTCTCCTAAAAATTTGCAAAATTTTGGTACCAATTTCGCGAAAATCGGCCCATAAATGCGCATGTGCGTGGGTGGACGCGTGGGTGGGATGAAAATTAAAAAAGAAACCACATCGTCATAATCCTAGAAGAATTAGGAACATTTTGACGCCTGTTTCGTGGAGATCGGTCCACAAATGTGAAAGTAGTTCGCAGTCATACAAACAGACAGACAGACAGACGGCACTTATATATATTATATATATATATATATATATATATTGTTATTGATAATGTGATATTTGACTATGACTTATGTTTATACATCAAGACTAATAAAAACGAAAAAGACAACGGTTATAAACTTAAATTACATGGTTTCTTAAAATGCGAACGTTTCGGTTTTCTTTTTTAACCATCATCAGCACTAATCGTTGAGTTTAGATCTGTAGTTACAATATAAAAAAAACAAACAATCTTATAATCTACGGTTATAATGTGAACACAAAAATGTCGATTTAAAAAAAATCTCACGTCTTCAATGTGGAATCAGTGCGTTCTTCTTGGTTTTCGAGATATTCGACTGGATGGATTAAAATGGTCCATCCTGTATATATATAAATATATTGCGACGATTTTTCCCGTCGGATGGGAGGGGAAAGACGGCGAACAGGAGAGCGGAGTGGCCGGTAAATCGTCATTCAGAAAAAGGGAGGCAAAAGGGGCGAAAAGCGGGGTGACGTGGCGGACAGGAGACGATACGCGAAATATACTCTGGGCGCCAGGCGCGGTCTTTCACGCGCCAAGTCGCAAAAAGGCGCGAAAATCGCTAAAGGTTAGCCGGATATTTCTCCGCCCGTCACGACGGGCTAGCTCGTCTAACGGTAGAGGGGAGGGTCGCTTATAAGAAGTACTGGTTCCGAAGGAAGTCCAAAGGCTTATTAGACTGCGAGTAGGGGAAACCCTGGCTCAAAAAGATGTAATTGATGGGATAAAACTTAATGACAGATTTATTCAATCGAACGACCCGGAAAGTCGCGGGTCAAATAAAATGCATTAGTGATGCTCGCTCGATATCGGCGGTATAAACGAAACAATAGACTTTACCAACTTCGTGGGTTGTTACGGGACGTACCCCGCGAGGGAAGTACGACGAGAGTTCGTATCGTCGCGGAAACGCTGATGAAGGAGTGACAAACCAATAATCTAAGACACGACAATCGTTTACAAGATCGACGCGAATGTCGCGAGTATGGTGAGAAAACGATCGAAACAGAAATCGCGGCCGCTACAATCTCGCGCCGTTACTAGAGCATACTCGCAAGCTCATGAAATAGCGTAGCCAGATGGTTGAGGCGGATACACCGTCGACAGCTCGTGCCTCCGACAGCCGATCGCCCTGGCGATGGTAAACCGCTAGGGGAAACCCGCAACGAGACTGGTGGTCGAGAATCGAGGCCCTTTTTGGCGTACGCGAATCGCGTGGTCCGCTCACAAGAATTCAGTGGTACTCACCCTACGTTGGCGGAGGAGGAAACTAGTCCTTTCCCGGGCCCCGCTAGGCCTCTTCCCGTGCTAGCTGCGCCGCTCCTCCACCAGGGAGGCGGTTACACCCACTTTCGTACTCGCTGATACGAATACTGCGGTCTCACAATTTTGCGCAGGCACACGACAGCACTCTCGGGAGGAATCCGGCGATTCCGCCCGGTGACAACTCACTAAGACCGTACTGGTTCGACAACGAGGTAGATCTTTGATACGATCAATCGGTTCGCGAAGAGACGAACGATAACGCCGGGTGAGCCAACGCCTTACGATCCTCTCGAGCCCCTTGACAGCGGTCGCTCTCCAATTCCGAAACGCAAAGACCGAAACACCAAACGAAATCACTACTTTCCCGTAATGGCGCGTCCGAGTCAGAGGGGTCGACCACGCGGATCGTGTCGGTGGTGGCGTAATTCGCGTAACAATAATGCGCAAAGATGCGAGAGAGCCTCACCGGTGAATTTCTCCCGATGTGGTCCACGATCGTCGTCCTTGCGAGTGTTGCACTGCGTATTCATGTTTACAAGAGTCGTCGTGTCGCTTCGCGGGATCGTACATGAATGACTCGTAATCGAATCGAATTCCTCTAAGTTCTCAGGAATCCGTATTTATTCCCACCGCCCTACCGCTCTTATCGCTATCAGGGAGCGGGGAATTTGCTTCGCGCGCTCAAAATTTGGTTTTGCGCACAGACGTATCACACGCTCGAACGCTCGGGCCTTTGGCGGATGGGTTTTGTACCGCGAGTGCTCTTGCCGCTCCCTTGCGAGATTCTCCCTCTTGGCAGCATGGGTGATCGGCGTAGTCCGGTGTTCCCTCGGGGGGAGGGGCACCCCCTCGTGGGCACACCTTGACGTGGTGAGGGGGCTCTAGTAACCGAAAGGTGAAGCCAACGTGCCCAGACAGCATTGCCACGAGTCGGCGTCAGCTTGCTGAACAAATGGCTCTTATGTGGCAAGCGCACTTCGTGCGTTGTTTGGACGGTCAACGGCCGTCCCCCCCCCCTTTTTTTCCCTTCTAATTTTTATACGGGTGCTCCCGCAGGATGAGGGTGCGGAGCGGTGGGTGCTCCTGCCGTGAAACGTCCCTAAGTGGGGAAAAGTGGGAGCCGGTCGGGACCCTCGCCCGAAGGACTGGATGGGTGACTCAGTCACCCGCCGGGCCAGAGGCGGGGACCACCCCGATCCCAGTGACTCCCACGTGTGAGTGTGTGTGTGTGTGTGCGTGAGTTCTAATACGTTCTTTATTTTCAGGAATTTTATTTTCAGGTAAAATCGGGTTCTGGATGTTGCCGTCTGTGGCTTCGTCGGCTTGGGCGGTCGTTAGGTCGTCGTTGTCGTCGCGGTCGCTTTCGTCGAGGTCGGGCCCGCGTAACGTCTGAAGGCTAAGGTGTTAGGAACCGTGCTTAGGGTCTGCATGATCGCGTAGACGCAAAATGTCGCGGTCGCGAACGGTCCGTCCCGGGATACCTGCCGTCCTCTCGGTGTATTTAGGCTTGGCGGCGTAAAGGTGGCTCTACGTCGTTCGACCACCCCTTCCACCGTACTCGTGGGATTAGAATGAGGAATTTTATAAAAAACTTTGATGTGGTGAGGAGGAGTGCCCGCCTGGCTGACCGCTTCCGGTCTGGCGCGGCCGCGAGTAGGGAAGCGCGGGGTGTCTCCGTCGTTGAGTCGTGAGTCTGCTCGACCGCGTGCTCGGTGGCGGCCTCCGCCTCCTCGAGAGCGCCTCACCGAGCTGTGCGCGCGCGGGCCCATGACACATTACGCGATGGCGCACAGCCCTGGGATTGCGGCCTTCCTGCCGCTAGAACCGCGTTAGAAAATCGCGAAACAACCGTGACTAGAACCGCGTGCGTCGTTTTGGAACGTTGTTTGGTCACTTCGATTAGGTCGGCGACATATAATTTAGCGCGAGAATCGGGAACAGGCGTCGAACAAACAGCGCGCGAAATAAAGAAGCCCGCGATTAGATCCGCGCTTAGAACCGCGAACATTGAGACAACGGTGCGAAAGACGGTTAGATTCGCGGACCCCACCCCACACAGCGAGTGGCCCGGCGCCACAGGAATTAGGTAGGATAAACTCTAGCTTAGGTAGTGCGTCCACGGATGTTAGGATGCTGCAGCTGAACATGCGACGTTCGGCTGTAGTAACGGGTGAGGTACGTCAACTCGTAGTCGAAAAGCGACTTGACGTCTTATTATTGCAGGAACCATACGTCGGGAAGCAAGGTTCAGGTTACACAGTCGTAGGATTAGGCATAGGGATGAAGGTTGCCGCAGTGCGCTCACAACGTCCGTGGGCTGCAGTGGTAATCTGCAATCCCAATTTCGATACGGTTTTCGTCTCGCAGCTTAGCACTACGCATTGTGTCTGTGTGGAAGTGCAGGCCCCCAGCTTCTCCTTCTACGTTGTCTCGTGCTACTTCCAGTACAGCGACGAGATTGAGAAGCACCTCAGACACCTCGAGACGGTGCTTCGTTCACTGAGGGGAGAGAGACTTATTATAGGTGTAGACGCCAATGCTCGATCGTCACTCTGGGGTCCCCAAGAGACAGACGATAGAGGTGCCAGATTCGAGGACCTCATCAGGGCATTTGGCATGTCAGTGGTCAACGATGCTGGACAGCCGCCCACCTTTTGGACGACAAGGGGTTCGTCATTCATCGACGTAACCCTGACGTCGCCCTCCATGAATAAGTTTATCTGTGACTGAAAGGTAAGGTGTGACTGGACCACCAGTGACCACAGGGCCGTGGACATAAGATTGAGATTGCCGAAAGAGTCAGGTGCCGATCGGGGCGCTGGGAAACACGAGGTTCGACACAAGTCGGGCCGACTGGGAACGGTTCTCTGTCACCCTGACAGATCTTTCAAGATCGCAACTGGAGGCTATCGATCTATGCTCCACAATAGCAGTAGAGGAAATGGCAGAAACGCTCACAGTGGTGCTCACAGAGACCTGTGTTGCGTCAATGCCCAAAAAGCGCAAATTTAGGAAATCTAACCCGTGGTGGACAAAAAAATTGACAATAGTCAAGAAAAAAATATATAGGCTGCGTCGTGCCCTTCAGGGAGGGCGAGAGGACCCTACTTACCTCCGGGTACTGCTGGAGTATCGTTCTTCACGAAGGCAGTACTGTAGGAGGGTGAAGCGGGCGAAACTCGCGAGCTGGCGGAAGTTCGTCACATCGCACGGCAACCGGGAGCCCTGGGGCTTCGTTTACAAGCAACAGGCAAGCAAACTCCAGGTTGAGGGGGTGTTAAGCACACTCCGGTGTGGCGAATATTCCACAAAGTCACTAGGGGAGACCGCTAATTACCTCCTGGATGTGCACATCCCAGATGACCGGGAGATAGAAGACACGCTTGAACAGCGTGAAATTAGAAACGCGTGTAGAGTTGCCCCCGATACAGCCGACGCCTCTTTCTTCACGGAGACGGAAATGGCCCGCGCGATAAAAACTTTTAAAAATAATAAAGCTCCAGGTTTAGATTTAGTCGAGGTCGCCGTACTCAAGGCGGCCTGTAAAGTAATTCCTGGTCAGTTAGTTAGGCTCTTCAACGGGTGTCTCCAGTGGGGCGTCTTTCCTTCTGTCTGGAAGGAGGGTTCACTCCGAGTCCTCCTGAAAGGCGAAGACAAGGACGAGAGAGACCCGAAATCCTACAGACCCATTTGTCTCCTCTCCGTAGTAGGAAAACTTTTCGAAAAGCTTATAAAAGCTCGTCTGCTAGACACGTCACTGGCACCGGGGAAAGTCTCCGGTCGACAATTCGGGTTCATGCCCGACGGAGGAAGCTGTCGTGGAGTTGCGACGGATGGTCTCTACCTCCGAAAGGAGGTACGCCGTTGCGCTTCTCTTCGACATTTCCGGGGCTTTTGACAATGTCTGGTGGCCCCTTGTGTTGGATAGTCTTAAGAAACGGGATTGTCCGCGTAATATCTTCGAAGTACTCCGGAATTACTTCAGCGATCGAAGTGTAAAAATTTCTCTTAGCTCCGCGGAAGTGTCCAAGCGGGCCGAGAGGGGGTGCCCTCAGGATTCCGTTTTGGGCCCGGCCTGCTGGAACCTCATGTTCGATGGCCTATTGAGAGTACTGGAAGACGTGATTCCAGATAGATTCGCCGCGTACGCGGACAATCTCGTGGTCGTCATAAACGGAAACTCGCGAAGGGAACTCGAGACAGAAGGCCAACGTGTAGTTAACATAATAACAGAATGATGTAGGTCCGCAAAACTTCAGATTTCCGAGCGTAAAACTGAAGCCATCATTCTGAAATCTGACGCGATCGCGAGAAACCCGATAGATAGACGGGGAGGAGCACGACCGGATAGGAAGCGAAAAACAAATAAGAAAACCGTCGACTTCGAGAATAGACCGCCAATTATTAAAATCGGAGAAACAAAAATAGGGTTTAAGCGAACGGTTAGGTATCTTGGCGTCTACCTGGATAGAAATTTAAAGGTTAGATCGCACTACGAATACTTAAACAGCAAAGTCGGGCCGCTGTTCGAGAAGTTAGGTAGAGTAGCGAGAGCCCATTGGGGCCTGCATTTTAGGACACTCTCCACAATCTACCAGGGCGTGTTCGCACCGACAGTGGCTTATGCCGCTGCGGGATGGGCCGACCTGTGTACGGAGAAAGATATTAGAATTCTGAAAGCCTTGCAGCGTCGAGTCTTAATTTCAATGACTGGCGCATACCGCACGGCCTCGTGGGAATCACTTTGCGTTGTCGGAGGAGCGACTCCTGTAGATATAGTTCTTCGCGAAGGTGCCGCGCGTTATAATGTTAGGTCGGGAAAAGACGCCAAGATTGGTAATATTGAGATCCCCGCCGGAACCGAAAGAAAAACCGTGATCGTAGGAATTAAAAACGAGGCGATAAATATGTGGCAGACCCGATGGAACTCTTCAAGTAAGGGTCGTACCACGTCCGCCTTCTTTAAGGACGTGCAAGATAGACTAGCTGCGCGTTCGTTGGAAATAAATCATTGGAGCACACAGGTCCTCACTGGACACGGAGATTTTAGGGAAAGACTCGCGTCGTTAAGTCTCGTGGAAAGTGAAGTGTGCATTTGCGGAGGTGGAGTTGACTCAGTTCAGCACTTCTTGCTGGAATGTCCCCTCTTTGACGCGCAGAGAGAGATTCTGCGAAGCGTCGTACCGGAAGGTGAATGGCAATGGCCGGATGTGGCACGCTTCTTCGTGTCAAGCCCAGAGGCCCTTTCCGTGTTCACCGATTTTTGCCGAGAATCCCTCTGGCTGAAGGGATACAAATCGTAGATTATATATTAGCTAGGTCCGTTGTTCAACCGAAGAGGTCGGAGCCTTCGGGTATGGGGGTGTGACCCCGTAATCTTCTCGGGACAACCACGCTCTCGAGCAGCGTTCGCGTCGCGTCAGAAAAAGAATTAGGTAGAATTCAACTTTACCTTAACACGCCCACCTATCCCACTACTCCCTTCGCCCAACAGGGTCAGAAGCGTTCATCCAGGTCGGGATGCAAATGGACAGGCCTCCCCGTGGTCCCCGTGGGCACGACGGATAAGATAGCGGGGTGAAGGAATCAGATAGTGGCGAATGCCAGCCGGCAGAGTTTATGTCACCCTAAGGAAGGAAGGATGGGCTTATTCGTCGTGGCTAAACTGTCCATCCTGCACAAACGAACCAGCAGGCGCTACTGGATTTTTCCATCGCCCGTCTCGGAGCGGTTCCGATAGACAGTGGATGTAAAAATGTGGCGTATGCCTGAAAGGGCGAGGTAGCACGGGCCTTTCCCATTCGTGGGAACGGCTCACACATTAACTGTCCCCTCGGGGCTTAGTGGCGTATGCCTAAAAGGGCGAGGTAGCACGGGCCTTTCCCACTCGTGGGAACGGCTCACACATTAACTGTCCCCTCGGGGCCGGACGCAGCCCCTCCATGGGCGTCGCCATAATTTTTCTATCCGCTGTCGGGGCGCCTTTCTCGCCCCTGGTTGTCAGTCGGTCCTGCTTTGCCGGACCGATTCTCCGGCATCCGCGAGGCTCCGCGAGGACAACCGATCCTTGTTGTCGTCGCGCTCGTGTTTACGGCATTCCTAAGCTATTGTCTCCTTTGTAATGCTCCTTGTCATAATCCTTCGTTGTCACCGTGATTTATGGCCGGAAAATATACAATAACGTTCAATTTTAAATTTAAATAATCTTGGAATTGTTCGCCTCTTTGGGAATCGCGGTAGGGCTCTCGATTACTCGACCGGCGCGTATACTCGGTTCGAGCTTCGCGATAATTTTTAGCGGGGTGGGCGTCCGTCGTGACGGCCACGTCACAATATATATGAGTTTAACATAAATTTTTATTTAAAAAGTGTGTATGTGTGTGTACATATAAAGAGTGTGTGTGTGTGTGTGTGTGTGTGTGAGTGTGTGTGAGTGTGTGTGTGGGTGTGGGTGTGGGGGGGTGGGGGGGTGTGAGTGGGTGTGTGGGTGTGGGTGTGTGTGTGTTTAAAAATTAAAAATGTAAAATATAAAAAGTAAGAAATATAAAAAATCTAAAATCTAATATATATATAAAATTGAAAAATATAAAATCTAAAAATATAAAAAGATATAAATTTAAAAATATAAAAGATATAAAATATAACTAAATCTAAAAATATAAAATTTAAATACTAAAAATCGGTGGGAGCGAGGCGGAGGGGGAACTCGTGACGGCTGCGTCTGTAACAGAAAAAAAAATGAACATTTCTATTAGTATTTTGAAAAAAATATTTAAAATTTGCGCATATTATATAGAGATACTTACAATATGAGGGGCTCCTCTCCGAATAGCCTGCGGAGGGAGAAGATATCCACGTACAAGTATGGGAAGAACCCGTTTAAAAGGCGAGCACGGGGGCCATCGCCCCACAAATCCTCATATTCCGCATTTTCGCGGTGGAAGGTCCGCACGCGACGCACCTCTTTCATGTGCGCGATGTTAATATATCCCGGAATGAGGCTGTGGTAACATTGATATTCCTGTAAAAGAACAAAACATAAATATATTATAAATAAAAAAGCGTATAAAATAATAATAAAAATTACTTACATCACCAAATGGGAGGTGGTAGTACCGATATTTGTAATACTGTAAAAGAAAAAAGCGTATAAATATAAATATAAATATATTATAAATAAAAAAGCGTATAAAATAATAATAAAAACTATTTACATCCTCGAATAGCACGTTCAGCAACGCTCGGAATAGGGCGCGGGCCAAATTTCTGACCTAGCGAAGTGCACGGCGATGGCGTCGCCTGCCAACCCCTTCGGGAAGCTGAAGGCGACGGTATCCTGTCTCGAACATAGCGTCGAGAAATGACATAATGCTCGACATTTTTAACTTTTTTTTTAATCACTTCACAAATGTACTCACTGGATCACTGACAGACACCTTATGTCAGCTCCAGCGAGAGCTAGGTAACGTCTCGGTAAAAAAAAATGGGTAGGGGATGAGCATGACATAAGAGTTAGCAATAAATGTTTACTCTTTATAGCTGATAAAGAATTAAAAGCTGACGCAAACTGTCGCTCCACACAGCATTCATACAGATAATTATAATTAAATAGCGACACAATCAAATAAGTATCAGACATCTATTGAAACATTGATCAACATGGATCTAAACATTGATCAACATCGATCTAAACATGTTTGAACCCTATTATACATCAAATAAATATCTTAATATCATGACTTGAAATATAATACCAGATGCAGCTGCACCACGTACTGAAATGTAATATTCACCACACAGATGTATACATGGCCAAGACATGGCTGAGATATAATATTTGCTACAGATCGATCCAACCACTATCATACATCAAACAAACATCTATCGAACGATGTTTGAACCACTATCGTACATCAAACGAACGTCGATCAACATCAAGCGAACCATGAACGACATGAATTTTGACATTTTTTCGCGTTTAAAGACGTCAAATATTCCACGTCTATTGTCTGCTAAAATGCAGACTAATAAAAAAATGCATCACGTACTGTAATATAATACATGCTACAAGGAGAGGATAAAAAAAGATAATAACACACATGTATTGTAACAATAGTTTATTATAAATATGGATTGGTCGAACCTTTATGATGATGATTCGACCACCAATTGAATAATTTACATACATTTTGTAAAGTACAATTTCGTACATGTCTATCGCAACGCAGAGTAGCATCTAATTTATCTAAAGCAAGAACGTCATCATAGTCGTTATCCAATGTCTCGATAATAAGACTCTCGCATCGTCTTTCAGTAAATTTGTCAACCATTCTCGTTTTTCATGCCCTTTGACATACACTTGAGAAGATGCATCTTTCAACGTCACGGCGTCAGTGATTAAACGTTTGGCCATGTAGTATGGAATGTTTCCATCTTCCCATTGCAGATTGTGATGTTTTCCAATTAACCATGCAACTTGAGATCTCTCAGATCTCGTGAGCAAACGGAATGGTGTAAGACTCGTAAAAATATAATGAGAGAGTACAGAGCCCTTTGTCAGAATCACAATTTCTTTCACGATAAATTTTTTATCGATAATAAATCCTTGGAGATCCACAAACGTTGGCACGATCATAATGAAATGATATTGGCGAGAACTACGACGGACGACTAATATCGATCATCGAGTATCGCTAGTTTTATAATGTTATAACATTGGAGGGGATTATTCCTGATTTATGTAATTTTGCGGACAACATTTGTCAACGGGTTATATTCGACAATGCGATCGTGCAAGATGAGGCAATATGCGGTAGTATTTGCGGGTACGTCTAGCTTACATTCAAATTCTATTCTTACGTCCACGGTAGCATTTGTGACAGACTCGTTTTGTCGCAAGCAGTCAACGACCGTGAGAGGACCGTACTCTAGAAATTTTGCCATGGTAAATAATGGTAATTATCATTATTGCATCCGTAATAAGATTTACGAAAACGCGCATACATGTCGAATAGGATAGCGTATCTCTTTTTATCAAAATCCAAATTTAAATCATCATACGGATAAAAATCAGAGTTTAGATAGAGTTTAACGTTTGTCAATTTGCAGTCGTCGAATTTGGTAATATCTTTCGACGCTACATTTTTTCTATCAGTCTGTAGTGCAAACATTACGTATCGCGGTTTCTCCAGCTGAGAGACAGTTTTCACAGTCCACAAATGCTTGGTCGTACTGTGTAGCAAAGGAAATTTGTATAGATCCCATGAGCGGAAACTTATGTTCAAGTATCTACCGCTCTCCAACGCTCGTAGCAAGGACAGTTTACTAATTTCGTTCAATATTACGTGAGGCATACGCCATTGTATTTTGTGTAATTCAATCTCAGCTTCAGCCGCCTGAGCTCCAAATAGACAATTGTAGTCGTTGTGCGAACGTATTAGAATCAATTCATGACGAGCGTTAATCACAACGCGCTTATAATCCTCGCAAAATCCCAGCAACATGTTGAGCGGCACGCAAAAATTGAAGTAACCTTCATCACCATTATTTACAACTATATTCCACACAGCATTGTGCAAGATTTTACTTCTCTCATGTGTTAGGGAGATGTAGTTTTTAATCGTACAAGTTATTCCAACGTTTCTGTTGCGATCAATTTCCACACCGTTGAGTTCATATCGAAGTTCATCAAACATGAATGCAACGCAATTATTTCCCAATATCATTAGTTCATCCTTTTTCCTTATCGTCAATTTTCCCTCGACATAAAAGAAGCTTTCGCACGGTAACGTGTACAAATCCTGATGCTGTATAGGTATCCGTATCTCCGCTATATCCAAGTGTTGTATTTGCGTATGGATTGTACGTATGAGTTTTAATCCTTATTATACGGTCGTCAAAGATCGGTTTGCTTTCAATGTTCAAAATGTCAATCATTCTTTCAATTATTTCGTACGACGAATTTCAAAGACTTTAAAAATTCACGATTCAACGCGCTGAGCTTCTTTTTAGCGTAACCAGACACCTGATTATTGTCACCAGACACTCGTCTCCTCGCAAAAGTATTGTCCCTCGTAAAGATATTTATCTCTCGCGTGCTCTGTTTCGTTCAACACGAGCATACTATTTTTGACGTCGTCGTACGTGCAATCGTACAGTAATTTCCTCTCCTCAAAAATCGAGTAATCGATCCTGCTGATCCACAACACGTATCGTTAAATCAGTAATGCTTCGCACGACGATCGGTAGATAAATGATTTACGCGCGCGTTTCCGATATCTTATATCCCGGTGGTACGCTCGGAGAAAATTCATGCATTGTGTGTACGCGCTTGCTATTGGTATATGCACCAGCGGTCAACTGCATTCTATACACTTCTGTGAAGTTGGCACCGCATTTTTTTAAATTGTAAGTTTCAGCAAGAGTTCCGTTTGCACTCCAAATAGTTCTACAGTTCTTGATAGGTTTTAGAAATAGTTCCGGCGAAATATCATAAAAAATGGCATTTTGAAAATATGAGGTGCTAACTTCTCGTGGCACTGCAACATGCGAAAAATAGCATTTAAATCATGCTATGTTATAGTTCTCGAAGAGTTCTATAGTTCTTGATACTTTTTAACAATAGTTCTGACCGTTAAATATTAAAAAAGAAATTTTTTAACTCGAAAACGGCACCTCATTTTTCGATAAAAGTGGTCAGAACTTTTTTGTTCTTGGTTCTACAGCTTCGAGCCTTCATAACTTTCGAGAGAACTCGTCGGGGTGCAAACGGAACTCTCATTGGAACGATGGAATTGCGAAAAAAAATTTTACCCCTTTAGGGACTTAGCGGACGCGTGTAATTAAAAGTGGTCAGAACTTTTTTGTTTTTAATTTTACAAGATTATGTGATTACGTATCACATATATTATTATGGAAATGATGTGACTGAATATTTACAACTATTTTTCGTTTCAACGCATCTTTTTTTATATTTTCATATTCATATACCATCGTATATCTGCTAAGAGAAAAGCAATATAATATTCGTAATTATTTCTATATAATGTATATAATTTACTTTATTTATATAATTTATATTATGTGTATGTGTATAACAATTGCATTTCGCAATTAAATTTAGATAATGTTTAATGTTTGATTGACATATTCATTATCTGTAAGTATAGATGATCGATTATTATATGTTTATCACAAGTAATAAGATATAATCTGCTGAGGTACACTGCGTATAAAATATTTTGATTATATATTTTTTAGATTAATCAATATCATATTTGTATATACATATATATATATATATATATATATATATATATATATATACTTATATTTTTCGAGTTATTCTGCTGTTCCGGTACTTTTATAACACCCTGTATATATATATATATATATATATATATATATATATATATATATATATATATATATATTATAAAAGTACCGGAACAGCAGAATAACTCGAAAAATATAAGTCCTAGGAAAAATGCTAAGTACTGGGTTTTTATGATTTTTTCCTGGCTATCTGACGGTGACCTTGGATTTGACCTTGACAATGACCTTGAAGGTCATTTTAAGGTCAGGTCTATTTTTTTAAATGGGACCCCAGAAATGAAAAGAGCGGAAAATTTTATATTCGGATATGACCTTGAACACTGCCAAATTTGATCTCTGAAGGTCACATAAAGGTCAAACGCTTGTGTTAGGCTGAAAACTCGAATATCTTCGAAAATGCACCTGCTAGGGAGCAATGTCACGCATAAAAATTGTAGAGGACAACGAGGGACATTCAGCCGTGACCTTGCCCTTATTCTCAAGGTCATGAGTTAAGATTATTATTAAGGTCAAACCGGATTTTTTTAGGACTGAAAATCCATACTTTTGACCTAAAAGTGTCAAGAAAAAACATTCGGATATGACGTTTTTAGCCTTGATCTTATTCTCAAGGTTATGTGTCAGTCATATCAAGATCAAATTATTTTTTAAGGCTGGAAACACTTTTGACCCCGATAATGAGAGGAGAGTGAGATTTTACGTTCGTTATACGTTACGTACGAGTCACACTCTGATTTTTGGTATCGGGCGCCTTGGATCGGTCATCTTGAATTTGTAAAATCCGACGTCGGATTCGGTTTTAGCGAGCTCAAAAATTCCAGGTTCGGTATCCGAAAAATTTATTCGCCACCAATAAAGTGTATGCTTCAAGGTTTTTATTTGTCTCGATTCTATCAGTGTCAAACAGATAATAAATTGTTTTTGAGTTTTCATCGATTTAACAAGTTTTGATTTCACATTCTAGTCCGTTTTGAATTATTATCACATTTATTATTAACGGTTAATGGTACATTATTTATTATTTTTATTTAAAGATAAAGAAACCGAATTTTTTATACCAAGTTTTTGCAAATTTTTTGTTTTTAATTCCAAATGGCTTATCTTACAGAGCATGAGAGAGTTTCGCTATTGATGATGAGAGGATGAGGGGATAGACAAAGGTCATACAGTGAAGTGAGATTGCTGTTCAATGAAAACTTTCGTAATGAAGGCGAAGATATTTCAATATCGACTGCATCTTGCACCATTAGACGATTTGTAGAAACTGGGACTAATAAAAACTGCCAAAAATCTGGGAGGCCAAGGTCCCAAGCGATAGAAGAGCGACAATTTGAAGTAGCCCAATCATTTGTTGAAAATCCCAGATTGTCAATTAGAAAAGCATCTCAACAGCTTCAAATGAGTGTATTTTCAATTTCCAAAAATCTAAAGACCATTAAGTTCCACCCCTACAAAATTCATCTCCACCAAGAGTTGAATGAGGATGATTTTGACCGCAGGGTGCAATTTTCAGAACTTATGATGCAAAGAATTGATCAGCAACCGAACTTTTTGCATAATATCGTTTTTTCAGACGAATCGTCTTTTGAAATTACTGGTAAGGTAAACTGTCATAATTTTAGATATTGAAGCAACGAAAATCCTCATTGGATGCTTGAAGCACATACGCAGCGACCTCAAAAATTAAATGTTTGGGCAGGTCTTTATGATAATCAAGTGGTTGGGCCTTTTTTTATAAATGGTAATTTGAACTCAGAAACCTATCTGCAGCTTCTAACAGACCAAATTGTTCCATCAATACGGGAGATTGTTGGTGATAATTTTGATGATGTTTGGTTCCAGCAAGATGAGGCACCGCCACATTATGGATGCATTGTTCGGAACTATTTAAACGATACTTTCCCTAATCGATGGATAGGTAGAAGAGGAACAATCGAATGGCCACCGAGATCGTCCGACATTGCACCACTTGATTTCTTTCTTTGGGGCTACATAAAAAATAAAGTTTATTTCACTAAACCTCGTAACCTGGATGAGCTTCAACAACGAATCATAAATGTATGTGCAATACCTCCAAAAATGATAAGGAGTGCGATTGACAATTTTTACGTCCGCTTAGCACACTGTCAAACGGTCAATGGGCAACATTTTGAACATCTCTTGTAATCTCAGGCTGAGTTACAAGATGCCTTGCCTTCGGTGGCCGGGACTAACTGAACCTTGCCTTCAATGGTCGGATTTGAGACACCTTGCCTTCAGTGGTCGGGTTCCGAGACGCTTTACTTTCAGTAGACTTCACAATCAGTGAAATAACGTAAAACGCATAACCTTGAGAACAAGATCAAGGCTAAAAACATCATATCCGAAAGTTAAATTTCTCACTCTTGACACTTTTAGGTCAAAAGTATGGATTTTCAGTCCTAAAAAAATCCGGTTTGACCTTAATAATAATCTTAACTCATGATCTTGAGAATAAGGGCAAGGTCACGGCTGAATGTCCCTCGTTGACCTCTACAATTCTTATGCGTAACATTGCTCCCTAGCAGGTGCATTTTCGAAGATATTCGCGTTTTCAGCCTAAAACAAGCGTTTGACCTTTATGTGACCTTCAGAAGTCAAATTTGGCAGTATTCAAGATCATATTCGAATGTAAAATTTTCCGCTTTTTTTATTTCTGGGGTCAAAAGTATGGGGTCCCATTTAAAAAAATAGACCTGACCTTGAAATGACATTCAAGGTCATTGTCAAGGTCAAATCCAAGGTCACCGTCAGATAGCCAGGAAAAAATCATAAAAACCCAGTACTTAGCATTTTTCTTAGGACTCATATTTTTCAAGTTATTCTGCTGTTCCGGAACTTTTATAGCACCATGTATATACATACCGTATATATACTAACGAGCCAACGCTCGTGAACGGATAGAGTACAGTGGACTGAACAAAAAAGTATTAGACCATTTTGCGATTTTCGCAATAATTATTAAAATATTAATTAAAAACGCTTAGCGAACAATATTATACATATGTACAAGATGTTCGGTAATAATCGTCCAACCTCTCTAGGGCTGATAGAGCAGGTCAAACTGAACATAAAAGTCCTGTATCATTTTCCGATTTTCGCAATAATTATTAAAATATTAATTAAAACCGCTCAGCGTATGAGCGCGCGCCGCATATAGCGCTCAGCATACCCTGAGCGTTTTTAATTAATAATTCAATAAATATTGCGCTAATCGCAAAATGATACAGGATTTTTATGTTCAGTTTGACCTGCTCTATCAGCCTTAGAGAGGTTGGACGATTATTACCGGACATCTTGTACATATGTATAATATTGTTCGCTAAGCATTTTTAATTAATATTTTAATAATTATTGCGAAAATCGCAAAATGGTCTAATATGAGCGTATGAGCGCGCGCCGCATATAGCGCTCAGCATACCCTGAGCGTTTTTAATTAATAATTCAATAAATATTGCGCTAATCGCAAAATGATACAGGACTTTTATGTTCAGTTTGACCTGCTCTATCAGCCTTAGAGAGGTTGGACGATTATTACCGGACATCTTGTACATATGTATAATATTGTTCGCTAAGCGTTTTTAATTAATATTTTAATAATTATTGCGAAAATCGCAAAATGGTCTAATACTTTTTTGTTCAATACACTGTACTCTATCCGTTGGCTCGTTAGTTATGAGACACCCTGTATATATATATATATATATATATATATATACATATATATATATTTTACTCTAATACTTTTATGCACAGAATAACGAGACGAATCAATTGGCATAATTAAAACACATAATTATGTTAAAGTAAAAATCTGAATTTGCAATTTGCAGTTACACATTTTTACTTTAACATAATTATGTGTTTTCTTTATACCAATTGATTCGTCTCATTATTCTGTGCATAAAAGTATTAGAGTAAGATAATCAAAAAATGAATATTTTACGACATATCTTGTATTTTATGTCAAAATACTGCAACTTTGAAGCCTTATAACTCAAAAAATACTTAATGAAAAATACTTTGTCATAAGTGTTTTGGAAAGCTCTCGAAATGAGCTACAAGAATATGTAAAAATATATAGGGTGTTCCATTTAAAAAACTTGAAGTGACCTTCACGTGACCTTCAAATGACTTTTCAAGGTCAAATCAATGGTATCATCTTATGGCCCCCTCGAAACCATACAACTTTTGTATTAAACATTTTTCTCTCCCGGGCTTGGTTTTCGAGATATTCGACTGGATGGATTAAAATGGTCCACCCTGTATATATATATATATACAGGGTGTCCCAGAACAACCTTCCGTCCGTAAAATGATGTATTCCTGACACAATTGTAAGACAATTTTTCCTTTATCAAAATTTGATTTGAAGCGTAGTTTTTAAGTTATAAGCAATAATAGTTAGCAAATCACACGTCGAGTAGGCAGAAGCGGCGCGGCGCACCGCGAGCGCGGGCGCAGCTGACCGTCCGACGAGTGATTACCGCCGCATGAGTCGCTAACTATTTTATCTTATAACATAAAATTATGCTTTAAATAAAATTTTGGTAAAAAAGAAAATGTCTTATAATTACGTTAGGAATAAGTGTTTCTTAAAATAACGTTACTTTAATGATCAAAAGTTGTTCCGGATCGCCGGTCGTCGGACGCTGCGATCAACTGATTGCTATACGCGATATGTATATGTCTGAGTGTGTGCGTAAAAGAAAGGGACAGAGTGAGTGAGAGAAAGAGAGAGAGAGAGAAATAACTGTCTCCGCGACGCCGACGCTCCTTCGATTGTCATCGACATTATCGTCGACGACTTCAGACCGACCGATATATTGATTTTCCGGCTCAGCTGAGAGACACATCGCGTGTAGCAATCAGCTGATCGCAGCGTCCGACATATATATGTATAATAAAATATACGCTAAAGAAAGAAAAAGACGGGAAAGGGGGTAAAAAATTAATTTGTTAAAAGACACATTTTAATGGAAACGAAAATAAAAATTATTTTATTTTTGGCAGAATCTCATAGAATACCAACATTGTTGCAAGGGTAAGGAAAACTGCCAAAAATCTTACCAGTATTCATATTACATAAATACAGAAAAAAACATTTTTATTCATAAAACAAACATAAATTTTTTAGTATACATAAAAATACATTATTTAAAATAATAAATTTAAAAACACCTTTGAAAATAATTATATTAATCATTTTTATGATGCGTATATAAAGATAATAATTAAATAAAATAAATTAATTTGAACAAAACTGAAATTAATTGTACTCTATATAATAGTAAACTAAAATTAATTGCACATAAAATTATCTTATTTTATTTTAATTTATAATAAAACTTAAATTAACTAAACTCTGAAACAAAGTAACTTAAATTAAATTTATTAAACTATGAAACTTAAATTAATTAAACTCTGAAACAAAATAATAATATTAATAAAATTACATAACAGTGTTGACTAGATATGTGATTCTACTTCATGCAAGGCTAAATGTGACCCTATGCAAAGTAAAATGTAAAATAAAAAGCAACAAATGTAAAATAAAAAATATTAAGATCCATTAGATTGTTGCAAATCATTACATGATTTACTTCTCCATATATTTTTGTTCAGTTCTAAATGTCTAGAATCTACTTTGAAAGTGATACAATTAATATCTTCAGCTTCAAAACTTGATCGAGTAACACAAATTGCCGAAACCAAATCATTAGATAATCGGATTCTTTT
Organism: Anoplolepis gracilipes; assembly: GCF_047496725.1. Taxonomy (NCBI): domain Eukaryota; kingdom Metazoa; phylum Arthropoda; class Insecta; order Hymenoptera; family Formicidae; genus Anoplolepis; species Anoplolepis gracilipes. The sequence continues at coordinate 1,769,453 of NC_132975.1, forward strand.
TTTATTTTTTACATCTGCTACTATTGAAAAAATACGTTCTGCTTCTGCATTCAAATGTGGTAGAGAAAGGACTACTTGAATTAAAGAATCTAAATTGACAAATACTCTTTCTTCATTAAAATTTTTAAATTCTACAATTTGTTTCCACATTTCATCAATTTCTAAAGAAGCTAATTCTTTTTTTTGTTCTTCATCAAAAGAAGATGGCAGAATTCTCCATTCGTAAGCTAATTTACTAATATCAATATTAAGTTTTAATTGTTGAGCAATATAAGTCAAATCTTTAATTTTAACTTGACCTTCATTATATAACGAGATTTTAGGTTCTAAAAAAGCTAATTGCTCAAAAAACATATCTTTTTACGGTAAACGTTTTAATATTTGTCGCGTTGCTGTTTTATAAAAATCTAGACATTTTAATTTGATTTTTTGACTGCATTCTGGAGACAAGGTGTTCAAAAAGTTCTCACATTCAGGGTTAACATATATATTTTCTAAAGATAAAATGTTCTCTTCATTATCAATATTTAAAGAAGAAATATGTTTATAGGAATCTAAAATCATAAAATTTCTAACTAAATCACGAATTAATTGATGGCTACTTGTAAATAATTTATGAATTAAAATCTTACGCGATTGAAACAAAGCATTAAAATTGTTAAACTAATGTAATACGTATTTTAAAAATAACAAATAAATTTTAATTGCATTATTATTTAGTTGTGTTAAAATTATTTCCGCAGATTTTGTTTTATCTTCAACTACTGCTAAAACAAAATATTTTTTTAATACTTCCCAATTATCTAAAAGTCTAACAACGCATTTTTGTAACACGAGCCATCTAGTGTTTGATAATTTCAATAGTTTTTTTCGTTGCACATTAAAAAAATCTTGAAATTCAACTAAAATTGCACATCTTTTTGCACTGCCGGAAATGTAAGTACAAACTTCTCTAATTAAATTTTCACACGACGAAGGTAATGTTTCGCAGGCCTTATTCGCGATTAATGCAGTTGAATGGCATATACAATTTAATGTTATTAATCCCGGTATTTTTAATTTTAAGCGTTGCATAAAAGAATTATTGCATCCAATCATAACTGATGCATTATCGCTTGCCATTTCGACAATATTTGTTATTGGGATTTCTTTTTCTTCTAAAATATTTTTAAAAGTTTCGAAAAATTTCTCCGCGGTACAATCTGTAGCATTTAAAGCAACTAATTGTAATAATTGTGTTTTGACTCTTTTATTTAAAGGTGAAACATAACGAACAAGGATATACATTAATTTACTATCTGATAGGTCGGTACTCTCATCAATTAAAATTGAAAATTTACACACTGAGAGAAATACTTTTGTTAAATTAACAAGTGAGAAGCTCTCACAACAAATTTATCAGCACTAGGAACGAATTTAATTTGTTATTTTTTTATTTGGTGTGATAACAATTAGCGTCGTAAATACAACTAACTGTCTTCTGTTTCTCCAGCAAATCATTTGTGTAACGAACAAACTACTAAGCCATTTGATTTGTTGGCAGAACATTTGACTTGCTAGCATTACTAATAATTTCATGCAGAATTCTAGCAAATCAATAGTTATTTGTGCAAATGTAAGTTTAGGGTATTGACTATATAACTTTTTCCTAGGCTGGAAACATGAAAAATAAAAAATTTTTTCATTAAAAAGTAATGACAAAATTTTTCATTTTTCAACTGTCTACTTTAGAAGAAAAGTTACGTAATCAATAGTTTAACCCATATTTACACAAATTACCGCTGCCCTGCTTTTTTCTCAGATTATTAAAATTTTTAGTGAAGAATAAGGCAATGATATATGAATTATTCAATTTATTTTTATACAATTATCATAATGTATATATACATATAATTTGATATTTTTTAAAAGTAATATAACTATGTAATATTTTATTTATTAATAATTACTTATTGATTGAAAAATTAAAATAATTAATCTAAAATGTGAAGAATTTTTCTAATTACTATAATGAAGCACAACAATTTTTTTGCCAGTAGCCATTGTATGCACATATAGAGAATTATAATCAAGTAAATCGCTTAACTTAATATACAACCAGTCATCAGTCTCTTCAACTTCATGTCCTAAAACATGTTCGTACAAACCGATGTTAAGAAGAAAATTACAAACAAGAATAGGGCATTCATCATAAATAGAATTAAGGATTAGTTTTATTTTTGCAAAACTGGGGCACAAATCATGAGCACCTGTCGCTACAACCATTCCTATCTTATAAGTAGTTCCCTTATATTCCACCCAGTTTGAACTTACACACTCTGTTCCTTTAAGATCAGTTGGAAGATTTTCAAAGAAAGATAACATTTCATTCAAATTGGGAATGCGACCTGAACCGATTTGTGTATCTAGAATTATATCTTCTTTAGACATGAAGCGATGGCACATGCCTAATTGATGTTTGACAGCCAGAGAATGTGCAATATTTATACGACACATGTTAGATCCCGCAGACTGAGTGAAGTCTCTGTGTTTTGTTTCTTTTCAAATAGTAGATAAATGAGCCCAATAAGCAAAATGTAAGCAGTATTTCGGCAGACTGGCCGATTTGATCAAATCATGTCAGCAAAATGACATCAACTGCGTTTTCATTCGGCTTATAATCTGCTAGCAGAACCTGTTTACAGAATTGAACATCAGATTGGCGGCAGAAATCGAGCAGGATCTGCTAACACGACTTAACGTCAGATTGTTAACAGATATACTGCAGAGTCTGCGTTATATAACCTGTCGACAGATTTGTAGCAGAAAAACAGCAGACTCTGTGACTTGCTAGCTTTTAAATCGTGACGTCACGTCTAAATGACATTTATACCCTTTTTTTAAATTTTTTTAAAGAAACAGATATTTTACAGATATTTTACAACCTTTTATTGCAAAATTTAAAATCTTTTTTTTTTTTTTTTTATACAATATATATAAAAATATGAATATAAAATATATAAAAATATACATAATATAGGGAGAGGCGATAAAGATGGCGGATGGAGAGGTTGGGCGAGTTCTTGAGTCCGGAGTATTTTTGGGTTTTTAGAGGGATGGGAAGAGTGATAAGTGATAAGTAAAGGCGAGGGAACAAGCAGAAGGGCAGTGATGTGAAAGAAAGTGGAGTGGAGAAGAGAGGCAGGCAGGGAAGAGAAATATAAGGATGGAAATCTGGAACGAGAGGACGGAGATGACGTGGAAGAATTGGGAGACGAAGGAGTGGAATGGAAAGTGGAGAAGAGCGAGGGAGCAGAGAAAGAAGAGGGAAATTAATGAGGTAGCGAGGAGGGTAGCTGGGAAGGAAGTAGAAAAGGAATGACGGAAAAGAAAGACAGAAATCCTTTAAAAAGTAGAAAAGTATTAGATATTCTTAATATGTAAGAATATATAGACTTCTAGTTTGAGGCTTTCATGGCCATTAGAATTGTTTAAACTGGGGACTTCCGGATGGATGCCGCGTGATTGAACAGTGTAATGCATGCAATAACGTTTCGTAAACGTTGCAGTTTGCATCTTGAGGACTAAGAGCCTCGATACTGAGCTCTCTTGGGTTGAGGTTCTTATATCTTGCGAGAGGTTTTTCTATCTACGGGAAAAATATACCGTTATGCCCTCTAGTGGTGTAAGCGCAAATAGGTTTGTATGATACAATTTAAGAATATTTTCTTTATTTCATACACTATTCTTAACAAAAGATCATTACAAGGGAATATTCTGAATTTTTATTGGAGGAGAGCTTTAGAAGGAATTCTTCTGAAATAGAGAATACAATTTTTTCGGTGAAACAGTAGGTTTGATCACAGATAAAACGCACTCTGCGGTTGAAGTTAGAGGGATAAGCCATCCTCCGTCAGGAGATGGTAGCAGAGGAAAAGAGAATAGGAAGGTGTGTTGTAAAAAGGTTGACATACACAGCAAACCCTGAGGGGAGTTCGGATTAAACCAATTTACCAATTTTTTACAAATAAAATATATATAAAAATATAAATCTCTAAAATATAAAATATAAATTTATTGCATATATTGCATTAAATTAAATGCATATATGCAATTAAAATCATTTTTTGCCGTTGAGGAAATATATAAAGAAGAGACACATATTTGAAGTGTGTTACGCAAGAATATATTTATATTTAATAAATACAATTTATATTTAATACAAACTTTGTATGTGTGCGTGCGTGCGTGCGCGCGCGCGTATATCACATATTTATATCACATATTTTATGAATAATGTTAATATTATAAGATATTTTTTTATTATATTATATTTTTTTAATTATATTTATTATAGTTAATTATATATATTAAACATATAACATGAAAAATTCTTCCTTAACAAAAGTTATTATATTAGTAAATCTTATACTGCAAACATGATATTCAAAAATAAAAAATATTGAATAAAATTAAAAAATTTTTTATAAATATAAAAAATAAAGAAAATATATTTTAATAAAATTTGAAAAAAAGTGAAATAAATTTCTAACGTTTTTATAGTTGAGTTAACGCTGTGTATCTTCTAATTCTTCTTCCTACTCTTCTTCTTTTTGAGTTTCAAGAACTCTCGTTTGTACATTTCGTCTAAGAAAATTTAATTTGTTATTAATTACGGCTCCTAGCAATGATTCCTTAAAAGTTGAAGGATGCTGTTTTTCAACTGCATCTACTAAATAAAAAGAAAATAAACAATGATTAATTAAAATAATATAAATAATTCTAGTGTCTAATTTGTAAGAAAAATTTTGTTTTTTTATGTCTTATGCACAGCTTATATATAAAAGAAGTAATCATTATTTATAAATTATATTAAAATATTATATAAATTTCTATAAATTAAATAAAGGCTAAATACAATATGAAAATGTGAGCAATAATGAGAGAGAGGGAGAGGGATAGGGAGAGGGAGAGGGAGAGGGAGAGGGAGAGAGAGGGAGAGGGAGAGAGGGAGAGGGCGAGGGAGAGGGCGAGGGAGAGGGAGAGGGAGAGGAAAAGGGCGAGGGAGAGGGCGAGGGCGAGGGAGAGGGCGAGGGCGAGGGAGAGGGCGAGGGCGAGGGCGAGGGCGAGGGCGACGGCGAGGGAGAGGGCGAGGGCGAGGGAGGGAGGGAGAGAGAGAGAGAGAGAGAGAGAGAGAGAGAGAGAGAGAGAGAGAGAGAGAGAGAGAGAGAGAGAGAGAGCCAGAAATATTATATTTTTTTTCTTTTTTTACTTACAACATCGCTGTAACTATTTTCATCCGTATTTTCGAAGTTGTCCATCTCTGTTGGGGATGATATCGGGAGGACTGCAGGCTTACGTTGCACATCTCGATGATCCTTTACGCATTTTAACACTTTTTCAAGTACAGTATTCATTCTCCTGTAAATAAAATACAAAAGTATGGTGAAGGTATGTCACATATTTTAATTATAGTTCGAAATACATATGATATATGCTTACTTCATTTCTGCCTCAATGCCTTTCACGCTTTTTTGCAACAAATTTATAGATCTGGAAACATTAATTGATGTTTAATACTATTTCTATAGTACATATACATTAATAAATGTATTTCCATTTTTTTCAATTAATAATACATATTAATATTATATAATATTAATTAACTAATTAATATTAATGTTATTAATTAATTGAATATTATAAATATACACTATAGTAAAAATATAATATATAATATATAAATACAATATTAATTTACCGACTAATTTTCTCGTTACTCCGTGATATTTCATTATTATAATCTAATTGATTATATTGCACTGACTCACAGCTTGATTGCTCCATCTGATTTCTCTGAAATTGAGTTTCATATGTAATATTGCTATTAACAAATCCATCTGTACGTGTATGTGTTGGAATAGGTGTAGATAAATTATTAGAATTATAATTATTATGAGAGAGAGTATGTGAAGTGGTAGGTGTCAGTGTTGTGTATGCAGATTGATACGTGTGTGGTGTATACGTGGTTTGTGGTGTATATATGATGTGTGGTGTGTATGTGATGTGTGATGTGTATGTGGTGCATGGTGTACATGTGAGGTGTGTGTGTATGAGGTGCATGGTGGGCGTGTGTGTGATGGTGATGGTGTGTTTCTAGACATTTGTGAATATTGTGAATAATAATCTTGTGACTGCGAAAAATTAGCGTCTTTTTCCGTATTTATAGATTCTTCAAGAATCCCTCGTAAATCGTTGATATCCTCGTCGATCTCCGCATTCGTCGGTATTGGTGGATTAGTTTTCATCAATTTTTTCGCTGGATTTTATGGATAATTGCTGGGAGCTTCGTCCTCTGAAGTTGTCGCTTGGTAACGAGATGGCTTCGTGATGACGCGCTTTGGCCGTTCCATCTGAAACGAAAAGGTATGTTTATTAACATAATACTGTATGTAGTAATTACATACATATTTAATATTACAGTTACGATCAATGATCTTTCTCTGAGATAAACATTTATAAAATCTCAAATCTTTAATAATATACATAAGCTTTTATCAATTTTTTCCTCTCAGCCTTTGAAAATATTTGTGTTATCTGTAACAATAATACATTTTAAGAGAGTGCATTTTACTTCAGTATAATACATATGTATGCTGTAATATTATTTCGTAACTCAATGTAATTTTGCGTACAATAGAGAAAATATTAGAAAATATGAATGAAATCTTGCACATAATAAAGAAAATATTAGAAATAGGAAACCCTGCTCACAATAGAAAAAGTATTGGAGATAAAAAAATATATATTAAATTTTAGAATAAAATATTGTATATTAAAAGGAATAAAAAAAATATTTGTAGTCTCTCTTTCTTAATATATTTTTAATTTCTATTGATTCTAAGATATTTTTTCTTTGTTTGTGCGCATGGTGTATTAGGATATTTTGTAAAAATTTTAATTATTCATTATTGTATAATAACTTTTAGTTCTATTATATTTTATCTCTCCTCTATGACTCTACATTTATACATGTACAACTATTGATTTTTAATGATAAAATATAAATATAAAGCTATAATTTATGTTTTATAACCTATAATTTCATTAATTATTATTTTTAGACAAATTATATATAGCGAGTTTCGTGAAATAGAAAATTTATAAATTTTCATATTTACTTGCCTTTCTAATATGCTGTTGTAAATAAATTTTATTATAGTTTCGCTTGAAAGAATTCTTGCGGTCTGCCTACTGCAAATTAACTATTACACAGTTACTTCGGCGATGGTTCAACTCAGATTAATAAAGAATATGAAGAGTGTATGAGTGTATTTCGTGCAACTGGCAATAGAAGTATAACCAATCACAATCCGTCTGAGCAACCGAAAAAGTTTTGGCGCTAAAGTTAAAGCTGTTGGATAGGCTGAATCGCGTCAAAGCCTATGATTGGTTATACCTTCCTCGGCAGCCAGCAGCCGGCAGCCGGCAGTTTCCTTCGCTATATCGTTATTCTGAGTTTAACCATTGCAGTGTGTAGTTGTGCGAGCAGTAGTGGATTAACGAATAATTCTAGGCAGAAATAAGAGAACGTGATTTCATCATTTAAACAACATTAACATGGAAAGTAAAAACATGGAATTAAATAATTTAAAACTTTCTATCTCTCGAAAATCATTATTTAGTTTGTCTAAAAAACAACGAAGTAAAGTTTTGAAAGAGATTAGAAAGAATTTACGTACTTCGTATTACAGTTCTGTTGTTAAAAAGCCAATCATTAATCGTGATATTCATATTCCTGGTCCTTCACGTTTCTCCTCTATAGATAATGTAAATGAAATTGGCGATTAAAAACATGATGACGATAATTTGTCTTCTTCTTCTTCTTCTTCTTCTTCTTCTTCATCGTTTTCGTCGTCATCTTTTTCTTCTGATACTTTATTCTGTGAAACAAATCGAATCGAACCATCCTTTCGCGAACGTTTAGCTTCTTGTTTTGTAGATAATAATTTCACACATGTACAAGGCAATAGTATATTGAATCTTCTTCGTACACATTCTTGCTTTAACGATATACCGAAAGATGTTAGAACACTTCTAAATACACCGCGTACACGTGTTCTTACGTTTAATGTAGAACCAGGAGAATATGTTCATTTTGATTTCGAAGTAGGGATAATTCAAAATTTGCGTAATGCTTCCATTAATGTTAATCAATTGGAAATAGATTTTAATATAGATGGATGCGCTTTAGATAGATCAAGTACCATTCAAATCTGGCCTATTCAATGTAAAATTGTAAATATACAACATACAAGACCAATAATAGTAGGAGTTTATAAAGGTGCACACAAACCTTTTAATTCAAATAATTTTTTTCAAAAATTTATCGCAGATATCCAAAAAATTATGGCTAAAGGAGATATTAATTTTTATGGCAATAAAATGCCTATACGTTTGAGATGTTTCATAGCTGATGCACCAGCTCGAGCCTTTATTTTAAGTCATCATGGTCATGTATCTTGTTATCCCTGTTCCAAGTGTAAAGTTTCAGGTATACGTAACGAAGGTCATTATGTTTTTAATGGTATAAACCATTCTCTTAGAACTGTCGAAGAATATAGTAGATGTTTGGATGAAGATCATCATAAAGGTAATAGTCCATTATCAATGTTGCCAATAGGTATGGTTTCACAAGATCCTTTTGAGAATATGCATCTTGTATGTTTAGGTGTTACAAAAAAACTTTTATGTTGATGGGTATATGGCAAATATTCACGTTTTTCAAAATTATCTGGAAGATCTATCTGTTTTATGTTCGAGGCTAAATATTCTTAAAAAATATTGTCCATCAGAGTTTGCAAGACGTCCTAGATCTCTCGATATGATTTCTAAATTTAAAGCAACAGAATTTCGACAGTTTTTGCTTTATAGAAGACCAGTTATATTGTACGGTGTACTAGATGAACGATTATATAAACATTTTTTATTCTTGCATGTAGCAATAAGAATTTTGGTATCCAACTCATTCTCAGGACAATATCTAAGATTTGCAGAACTTGCATTGCAAAAATTTGTTCTTTGAAGTCCAAATTTATATAGTTCCACATTTAATTCTTATAATGTAAATGGTCTTCTCCATCTTACTGACGATGTAAGAAGTTTTGGTAGTTTAGATTCATTTTCTGCCTTTCCTTATGAAAGCAACATGTCTATCTTTAGAAAATATTGTCGGAAGCCAGGTTTACCTCTTCAGCAAATCTTCAATAGAATGGTTGAGATAGATATTCACGGAACAGACAATGATCATAATATAAATTCATCTATTCATGTCATTTCATTGCGTAATAGTGATAATTGTCATCAATATCGTAAGATTCGATTTAATAAAATAACGTTAAGTATAGAAACTCGTGACAATTGTTGCATTTTACATGGGTCTATTTATATCATTTTTAATATTATCATGGATAATAATTCCTATCGTTTAGCAGTCAAAAGATTTTCTCAGATTGAGAATTTTTATGATATCGGCATGTTATCTTCAGTTCTTCAAATATATAAATGTTCCACACTGAATAACAAAATATTTTATGTTCATCTGGATGAAGTTCTTGCAAAGTGTTATAGGATGCCTCTTTGGAATTCAATGGAAGATAGTGATCAAGAAGATGATTTAGAAACTTCTACATATGTGTTGTTGCTCTCATACATAATGAGCAGCAGTAAGAATTTTCAAATATTCTCAATAGCGCTCAATAAATTGAATGTAGTTTTAATAATTTTCATAATTTATTAAAATTTATTTATTATAAACATCTATTATCTTGCATTTTATAAAGTTTTATATCTTTATTTTTAATTACTATTACATTTTAGTTTAATAACTATTTAATTACTATACAATAATTATTTAATAACTATTTTAAAAAATTTGATGGTCAGAAAAAAGAGATCACATCATCTTGATAAAGTTGCTGCTAATGTATAAAATCACGAAGAAAAGACAAATAAAAGTAATAAAATAAAACAAAAATTAAAATAAAATAAAGAATTATCGCATATAAAAATAAATTATTTTTAGGAAATCTAAGGCCACCAAGAAATATTAGGAATATCTGTCTTTTCTCCATAAATTTATACATTAGCTTTTATCAATTTTTTTCCCTCAGTTTTTGAAAATATTTGTGATATCTCTAATAATACATTTTAAGAGAGAGTGCATTTTACTTTAGAATACTACATCTATATGCTGTAATATTATTTCATAACTCAATATAGCTTTGCGCATAATAAAAAAAATATTTAAAAATAAGAAAATAATTAAATATTACACAAAGGAAGAATATAATATAATATCTTGGAATATTTTTTCCTATTTCTAATATTTTCTCTATTGTACGCAAAATTACATTGAGTTACGAAATAATATTACAGCATACATATTTATTATACTGAAGTAAAATGCACTCTCTTAAAATGTATTATTGTTACAGATAACACAAATATTTTCAAAGGCTGAGAGGAAAAAATTGATAAAAGCTTATGTATTATTAAAGATTTGAGATTTTATAAATGTTTATCTCAGAGAAAGATCATTGATCGTAACTGTAATATTAAATATGTATGTAATTACTACATACAGTATTATGTTAATAAACATACCTTTTCGTTTCAGATGGAACGGCCAAAGCGCGTCATCACGAAGCCATCTCGTTACCAAGCGACAACTTCAGAAGACGAAGCTCCCAGCAATTATCCATAAAATCCAGCGAAAAAATTGATGAAAACTAATCCACCAATACCGACGAATGCGGAGATCGACGAGGATATCAACGATTTACGAGGGATTCTTGAAGAATCTATAAATACGGAAAAAGACGCTAATTTTTCGCAGTCACAAGATTATTATTCACAATATTCACAAATGTCTAGAAACACACCATCACCATCACACACACGCCCACCATGCACCTCATACACACACACCTCACATGTACACCATGCACCACATACACATCACACATCACATACACACCACACATCATATATACACCACAAACCACGTATACACCACACACGTATCAATCTACATACACAACACTGACACCTACCACTTCACATACTCTCTCTCATAATAATTATAATTCTAATAATTTATCTACACCTATTCCAACACATACACGTACAGATGGATTTGTTAATAGCAATATTACATATGAAACTCAATTTCAGAGAAATCAGATGGAGCAATCAAGCTGTGAGTCAGTGCAATATAATCAATTAGATTATAATAATGAAATATCACGGAGTAACGAGAAAATTAGTCGGTAAATTAATATTGTATTTATATATTATATATTATATTTTTACTATAGTGTATATTTATAATATTCAATTAATTAATAACATTAATATTAATTAGTTAATTAATATTATATAATATTAATATGTATTATTAATTGAAAAAAATGGAAATACATTTATTAATGTATATGTACTATAGAAATAGTATTAAACATCAATTAATGTTTCCAGATCTATAAATTTGTTGCAAAAAAGCGTGAAAGGCATTGAGGCAGAAATGAAGTAAGCATATATCATATGTATTTCGAACTATAATTAAAATATATAACATACCTTCACCATACTTTTGTATTTTATTTACAGGAGAATGAATACTGTACTTGAAAAAGTGTTAAAATGCGTAAAGGATCATCGAGATGTGCAACGTAAGCCTGCAGTCCTCCCGATATCATCCCCAACAGAGATGGACAACTTCGAAAATACGGATGAAAATAGTTACAGCGATGTTGTAAGTAAAAAAAGAAAAAAAATATAATATTTCTGGCTCTCTCTCTCTCTCTCTCTCTCTCTCTCTCTCTCTCTCTCTCTCTCTCTCCCTCCCTCCCTCGCCCTCGCCCTCTCCCTCGCCGTCGCCCTCGCCCTCGCCCTCGCCCTCGCCCTCTCCCTCGCCCTCGCCCTCTCCCTCGCCCTTTTCCTCTCCCTCTCCCTCTCCCTCGCCCTCTCCCTCGCCCTCTCCCTCTCTCCCTCTCCCTCTCTCTCCCTCTCCCTCTCCCTCTCCCTCTCCCTATCCCTCTCCCTCTCTCTCATTATTGCTCACATTTTCATATTGTATTTAGCCTTTATTTAATTTATAGAAATTTATATAATATTTTAATATAATTTATAAATAATGATTACTTCTTTTATATATAAGCTGTGCATAAGACATAAAAAAACAAAATTTTTCTTACAAATTAGACACTAGAATTATTTATATTATTTTAATTAATCATTGTTTATTTTCTTTTTATTTAGTAGATGCAGTTGAAAAACAGCATCCTTCAACTTTTAAGGAATCATTGCTAGGAGCCGTAATTAATAACAAATTAAATTTTCTTAGACGAAATGTACAAACGAGAGTTCTTGAAACTCAAAAAGAAGAAGAGTAGGAAGAAGAATTAGAAGATACACAGCGTTAACTCAACTATAAAAACGTTAGAAATTTATTTCACTTTTTTTCAAATTTTATTAAAATATATTTTCTTTATTTTTTATATTTATAAAAAATTTTTTAATTTTATTCAATATTTTTTATTTTTGAATATCATGTTTGCAGTATAAGATTTACTAATATAATAACTTTTGTTAAGGAAGAATTTTTCATGTTATATGTTTAATATATATAATTAACTATAATAAATATAATTAAAAAAATATAATATAATAAAAAAATATCTTATAATATTAACATTATTCATAAAATATGTGATATAAATATGTGATATACGCGCGCGCGCACGCACGCACGCACACATACAAAGTTTGTATTAAATATAAATTGTATTTATTAAATATAAATATATTCTTGCGTAACACACTACAAATATGTGTCTCTTCTTTATATATTTCCTCAACGGCAAAAAATGATTTTAATTGCATATATGCATTTAATTTAATGCAATATATGCAATAAATTTATATTTTATATTTTAGAGATTTATATTTTTATATATATTTTATTTGTAAAAAATTGGTAAATTGGTTTAATCCGAACTCCCCTCAGGGTTTGCTGTGTATGTCAACCTTTTTACAACACACCTTCCTATTCTCTTTTCCTCTGCTACCATCTCCTGACGGAAAATGGCTTATCCCTCTAACTTCAACCGCAGAGTGCGTTTTATCTGTGATCAAACCTACTGTTTCACCGAAAAAATTGTATTCTCTATTTCAGAAGAATTCCTTCTAAAGCTCTCCTCCAATAAAAATTCAGAATATTCCCTTCTAATGATCTTTTGTTAAGAATAGTATATGAAATAAAGAAAATATTCTTAATTTGTATCATACAAACCTATTTGCGCTTACACCACTAGAGGGCATAACGGTATATTTTTCCCGTAGATAGAAAAACCTCTCGCAAGATATAAGAACCTCAACCCAAGAGAGCTCAGAATAGAGGCTCTTAGCCCTCAAGATACAAACTGCAACGTTTACGAAACGTTATTGCGTGCATTACACTGTTCAATCACGCGGCATCCATCCGGAAGTCCCCAGTTTAGACAATTCTAATGGCCACGAAAGCCTCAAACTAGAAGTGTATATATTCTTACATATTAAGAATATCTAATACTTTTCTCCTTTTTAAAGGATTTCTGTCTTTAGTTAAGAAAATCCTCTTGGCGCTTATTTTAGGGGAAGCTATTCTAAAAATAAGTGGTATATTCTTAAAATGAAAATATGATTTTTTCGGTGTTACTGCCGGTTATGAACGGCCTATTAGATAGAGAGAAGTTTTGTGGCAAAATACTCTTTGGTGGGTTGCCATTGCCATCCAAGAGGTGGTGATCAACATAAATCGAATAAAAATTCGAAAATTCTGGTCGGATTTGAACCCAAGATCTCTTAGGCACAGCAAGCAGACGCACAACTCACTGTGCCAAAATCGCACTATTTTATTTGTATTTTCTATATAATTTATATATATTTGAAAATATACATGAAATTACATATACCTTTTATATATCCGAAAATTTTATATTTAATCTTGTACAAAGTATTAATATTATATATATTTTATATATAATATTATATATATAATTATATATTTTAAAATGTATATATTATAACAAATTTTATAAAAATGCAAATATCCCAATATTTATTATATACAATATTTGTATTATAAATATATATTATATACTTATATTTTCTTTATATCATAAGCGGCAAAAAGTGATTAAATTTTTTATATGTATTTTTATATCTTATATATACAGGGTGTCCCAGAACAACCTTCCGTCCGTAAAATGACGTATTCCTGACACAATTTTAAGACAATTTTTCCTTTACCAAAATTTGATTTGAAGCTTAGTTTTTGAGTTATAAGCAAAAATAGTTAGCAAATCACACGTCGAGTACAGAAGGCAGATAGAACGGCGCGGCACATCGCGAGCGAGGGCGCAGCTGACCGTTCGACGAGTGATTACCGCCGCATGAGTTGCTAACTATTTTATCTTATAACATAAAATTATGCTTTAAATAAAATTTTGGTAAAGAAGAAAATGTCTTATAATTACGTCAGGAATAAGTGTTCCTTAACATAACGTTGGACGCTGTGATCAGCTGATTGCTACACGCGATGTGTCTCTCAGCTGAGCCGGAAAATCAATATATCGATCAGTCTGAAGTCGTTGACGACAATGTCGATGACAATCGAAAGAGCGTCGCCGTCGCGGAGGCGGTTATTTCTCTCTCTCTCTCTCTCTCTTTCTTTCACTCACTCTGTTCCTTCCTTTTACGCACACACTCAGACATACACACATTGCGTGTAGCAATCAGCTGATCGCAGCGTCCGATGGCCGGCGATTCGGAACAACTTTTGGTCATTAAAGTAATATTATTTTAAGAAATAAAATATATATTAATATATATTTACGTATAAGTACTAATATATTATATAGAATATATTTTAGAATATATACATTTTTATGGGGGTGTGTATGTTATGAAACTAACTAATAAATTTATTTATGTAATTTTTTTATTTAAAACTTATAAAAAGATTTGCGCCTTCGTAAAAACACTTGTACGTACTATCTTCGCACTAGTTTTGTTGATTATAATAAAAAGAATTTGAGATTTCTTTGGGGTAGTACTTATGCATATTTACCTTATTTTTTTATTATATTTTGAAAATCATCAAGTTCCTTTAACTTACTCTATAAATTCCATTTGATAATCGTTTTTAATTATACGCTTTCGCATGACTTTTCGCGCAAAGCGAGATCTACACATCGCCTGATTGTATTAAAGTTAGTGTAACATAAAAAATTTATTGCGTGACACTTATGTAAACTATAGTATTTTTACGGTAGTAATACAGTCTTATTGCAGTAATATACAGTAAATTAGTTAAAAATAATTTCTGTGCAATGTAGGTAAATAATTCTGTACATTGTCGGTAAAAAAGCAAGTAATATGATATAATAAAACGTTTATTTTGTTATTCTCGAAAAAGCTACATAAACAATCTATACATTTTCTATAATAAAACATAGCAGGATGAGCTAAAAATTGTATATGTTGTTTTGTAATTATATAATATGTTTGCTAAAATATTCGTGTAATTCAAATAACCGTGTAATTATTTTCAATGTGAAAAACTGTGGCTTATGTAACTGTTCTTCAATTATCTCCTGGCCCTCAGATCCCCTTGATAACCACAATTTGCCCATGACTGGTCTTTAACGTTTCTTACATCGTCGATGTTATAAGGTTTCATGAAGTTTGCAACTTCTTACGCGAGATCTAACTCACATCACTCGATACTCGGATTCGAAACTATATAATTATAGACCCTGTTTTATTTAAATTACAAATAAGTATATTAAGTTAAGTTTGATTAAATTAAATTAATTTTAACTTGTTATTATTATTGTCCAGACACTGATTGTATTAAAAAATTTAAGAAAATAAAAACTTTTTCTTGTGTTTTTCTTTTTTTTTTAAATAATAATATTTTGATGTTAGTGTGTATAGTCTTATAACACATTAATAAAATAAAATATTTCAGTAAAATATTTTTAAATTTCAATATTTTTTTCATATATAAATCTTAAAAATTGTTTATTTAGCCAGATAATTAAAATAATTTAAATTTTGAATGGATTGAATTTGAAACTAGACATTGCCACAAATTGCACTTGTGGCGACTACATTTAGTGTTACAGTAAGTGCTACGGTAAATGCTATAAAAATTTATCAAAATCAGAGCGTAGACGTTTACAGAAGATTTACGAAGGTCAATTAAGCTGTTTTGTAGATAACAATATTGTTTGTATCCAACTATCTCTTTTCACTATTGTTGATGAATAAATTAATTGACACATCTTGTTAATTTTGAATAGAGTAAAGAACAGTGAAGTATGATAATTCGGTACTAAATATCTGTAATAAGATGTACACTTTCTCATTTACTTTACTTATTAATCATTTTTTATGTAAAATATATTTTACGCTTTACAATGTTCGGTTTATGTGTAATATACCTCTATTAATTCCCGATAAAAAATGGGTTTAATATGGTTAGATGTAAAAATACATAATTAGATATAAAAAGATCTGGTAATATTTAATTTTATATGATCATATATAATAATATACGAAAAATGGCGCAATATGATCTTATATGACAATATCTTTATATATGTAAACATATAATCACATTTGGTTAAATCTGATTATATATGAAAACAGATTTTGCCGAATATGATTATATGTATAAAGATAAGATCATATGACGCCAAATTTCGGATATTGTTATATATGATTAAATCATATAGCGTCAAATTACAAATTTAATTTCACAAATAATGCACAAATTATATTACATATGGTCAGATCGCGCCAAATTTCAAATATATTATAAATTATATATAATCGTATATAATTACACAGTGTGTTTCAAAGGCCCGTAGCATAATTTATATTTTGTAGTTGTGTATAATAGTTACAGGAATTGTTCGAATTAACTACCATTGACCTGTAAATCAAGGCTGCAAGTCAAATTGCAGACAAAACAGCACATCAATAGCAATAGGGAATTTTTTAGAGAGTCCGATAATCAATAATGGTTCACTGCTGTGAACTTTGTTTACAGATCAATGGTAGTCAGTTTTAGGCAATTGCTGTAACCTAACCTAACCACAAAGAAATAAACACTATACCAGCAACGAGATGTGTTGTATACGGCGCATACTTGCGCATCGCCTGTTGACATAACTAAGCGACCCCAACCCTACGTTACTTAACAAAAAATACTCGTTACGCCCTCCTCTATCACCTCTTGAAGTTATGCCGTGGGCTTTTGAAACACCCTGCATATAATTATAATAAGTTTATTTTTTTCGGATTTATAAAATAATATATATAAAAAAATATAAGTAATATATATATATATATTGTCACGTCCGCGGAACGATTTCGATATTATTTTCCGAGCGCGCGCGACGCAACTATTCGTCTTCCCTTCTCACACTCGCGCACACGCAATAAAGGGACACTTCTTAAAATTCAGAACAACCTTTATAAACGTAATAATTATACAGATCACAACTACAATACTCATAAGTAATCTTTCTCCATAGAATCCCGAACGAGGCTTTCGAGATTCTCTTTTCAAAATATCTCCGTCTCTATGCGACGCTCCTTCAATTGTCTTGTACTTGAAAATCAATATATTGATTTTCCGACTCAGCTGAGAGTCAATCGATACTTTTTTCCGTTACACGGAAGATATAGACGTCACGGACGCAATAATATATATATATATATATATATATATATAAAGAATTATAATAGTTCTCACTTAAATAAGAATAATATCGTCATAGGCTATAGAGAGCGCGACGTGAATCGAAAACATATAATATAACAGAGTCAATAAATATATAAATTCTATAATTCAGTGTATTCAAAACAATAATTATACAATGATCGATGACTTAAAGATTAAAGATTGGTAAATAAACTGCAAATAATTAAAGATAAAATGGACGAACGTTTCGGGCTCCTACTTTGAGCCTTCTTCAGCGCAATCTTAGTAAAAAACCGTAATACTTTTATATAATACTATACATAAATACGTTATAACGTTCCCGATCGAACTTCATGCGGACTTAATCTATAAATTCGCAAGATAAATGACATCGTAGTTACTGATCTCGTAGTTCTTCTATGACCTCCAAGGTTGGAAAGCCCGGAGACTCAACTTGAATTTTTATATAAAGAAATGAAAGCTTGGCGACTTGATCTCAATCCCCGTTGAATCCTGGAAGAATGGAATGTCGGGTTTTTTTTATAAAATAATTTTAATGCAATGGAAGCAAGTCACCAAACTGTACAGGTAGATAATATCCCTACTTATAATATTAGATTGTTCCGCAAAAAATATTTCTCCTAGCGTGACCGTTTAGTTCAAGATTCCCTCGATTACTGTCAACCGTATGGTAAAGAAAGCTCGTTTATATACAAGATCATGACTTTGAAATTTTTGGGAGCTTATTTATTAAGTCATGATATAGTGTTGGTAGATTTTCTGTGTCCGTCTGTAAGTTTAAACCATTCCTTTGTCTTTTAATAAAAATTATTTCGGATGTCAATCTTTTAATATAGAAGGGGTCTTCATCTAAAATCTCGACCTTATTCCATTTAAAATCATGGTTGTATAAAAGTCTGTGATTCGTAATGACAGATTGTTTATTAGTATTTCTTTTAATTTGTGACTTATGTTCCGAGGTCCTTGTTTTTAGCATTCTTGACGTTTGACCCATGTATGTTGCATCACAATCGGAACAGCTGATTTTGTATACGACATTAGTTTTTTTATTATTCGGTATGCTATTCTTCTGTCCTTTAATCAACCTATTGAGTTTATTTAAACTAGTGAAAGACAATCTTACATTTAGTTTTTTTGTGATATTCTTAAACTGTTCAGTAAGATTAAGTAAGAATGGTACAGTAAAATACGAGGACTGATTTTCGAAAGTCGTATTTTTGTTGAACTCCCGTTTCTCATTCAAATATTTTACACGTTTATTAATGACATTGAAAATCAAATTGAGAGGATAATTTTCTAAGAGGATTTTGATAATGAGTTCGAAGTTTTTTGTGTGGAATTTTGGATGTGATAATGAAAAGGCTCTGTCCACCAGTCCAATGATCGTACCCTTCTTTTGACATTAAGGATGTTGTGAGTTAAAATTAAGGTATCTCCCCGAAAATGTTGATTTATGAAACCAATCAAAAATTAAAAAGTTTTTTTCAGCTATAAGCGTTACGTCTAAAAAATTAATAGTTCTATCATGTTTTAACTCTAAAGTGAATTGTAATCTGTCATGAAATGAGTTAAATGTAGAGAGGGATAAATCAACAACATTGGAGGGAACCGCCATTAAAATGTCATCAACGTATCTGATGTAAAACGGAGAAGTAAACCGTAACATGCACAGTACTTTCTCTTCAAGATCTTGTAAGACAATGTCCGCTATGATTGGAGATAAGGGAGAACCTATCGGGGTACCAAATGTCTGACGATAAATAATATTATTAAAAGTGAAAAAGGTTGAATGTAGGACTAATTTAACTCCGTTTAGAAATTCCGTTTCAGTCAAATCACAATTATCCCCCACAAAAGTCCATCTATTCGCAACACTATCTAAAGCGAGGTTTGTAGGGATGTTAGTGAATAAGGAGACCACATCTAGAGAGATCAATTTCATGTTGTCATCAATATAAATGTTTGCTAAATAGTTGACTAGATCAAAACTATTGTTAATGTGACTTAATGCCCTCGGAAAACTTTTGCTCATAATTTTTTGTAAAAACAAAGCGAGATGGTAAAGAGGACTGTTAATGGAAGAATTATCAGTCTATACGAAGTGTTCGGTTTATGGATCTTAGGTAAACCATACGCCCTTGGTAAAATACCGTCTGTAAACAAAAGATCCTTATACGTGGCATTGGAAATGTATCCATGATTCTTCCATCTCGATAATAAATCTTTTAAATTCGAAATTAATTTCTTTATAAGATCTTTTTAAATAATTAAGTAAGTGTCTTCGTCTGTGAGTAAGTTTTCTACCTTATTTATGTATTCTGTCAAGAGCTACGGTGACATTGCCCTTATCTGCTCGTGTTAGAATGATATCTTTATTATTATCGAGAAATCTTTTGGTGTTAGAGAATGCACTGGCCAACCATTCATTATGTTGTGATTTTGGAAAGGAATATGTGGGAATGTTCTTAGATCTGTCTCTAATTAGCATTTTGGTTTCTATTGGAAATTTCTTCAAATTGTTTTTAAGTTCTTTATGAATTCTACGGTTACGGAAGACTTATTATTGAATAACGGAAGACTAAAAAAACTAATGTCGTATACAAAATCAGCTGTTCCGATTGTGATGTAACATACATGATCAAACATCGAGAATGCTAAAAACAAGGACCTCGGAACATAAGTCACAAATTAAAAGAAATACTAAAAAACAATCTGTCATTACGAATCACAGACTTTTATACAACCATGATTTTAAATGGACTAAGTCGAGATTTTAGATGAAGACCCCTTCTATATTAAAAGATTGACATCCGAAATAATTTTTATTAAAAGACAAAGGAATGATTTAAACTTACAGACGGACACAGAAAATCTACCAACACTATATCATGACTTAATAAATAAGCTCCCAAAAATTTCAGTCATGATCTTGTATATAAACGAGCTTTCTTTACCATACGGTTGACAGTAATCGAGAGAATCTTGAATTAAACGGTCACGCTAGGAGAAATATTTTTTGCGGAACAATCTAATATTGTAAGTAGAGATATTATCTACCTGTACAGTTTGGTGACTTGCTTCCATTGCATTAAAATTATTTTATAAAAAAAACCCGACATTCCATTCTTCCAGGATTCAACGGAGATTGAGATCAAGTCGCCAAGCTTTCATTTCTTTATATAAAAATTCAAGTTGAGTCTCCGGACTTTCCAACCTTGGAGGTCATAGAAGAACTACGAGATCAGTAACTACGATATCATTTATCTTGCGAATTTATAGATTAAGTCCGCATGAAGTTCGATCGGGAACGTTATAAAGTATTTATGTACAGTATTATATAAGAGTATTACGGTTTTTTACTAAGATTGCGCTGAAGAAGGCTCAAAGCAAGAGCCCGAAACGTTCGTTCGTTTTATCTTTAATTATTTGCGGTTTATTTACCAATCTTTAATCTTTAAGTCATCGATCATTTTATAATTATTGTTTTGAATACACTGAATTATAGAATTTATATGTTTATTGACTCTTTGTTATATTATATGTTTTCGATTCACGTCTCGTTCTCTATAGCCTATGACGATATTATTCTTAATATATATATACAGGGTGTCCCATAACTTGCGAACCACCCGTCAGGTGCAGATAGAGTAAATTAAATTGAGTAAAAAAGTTATCTACCATTTTGCAATTTTCGTAATAGTTAATGCGATATTAATTATAAGAGATCAGCCAATCGGCGCCCGGCAACAGCGCGCGGCACGAAGAAGCCTCCTACTGTTACTTGATACTACGCGCGCCGACGAAGCGGTGGGAGGAACGCTCTGCATTGACAACCTGAAGAGTCATTCCTCAAGAGTCGTTCCTCCCACCGCTTCATCAACACGTCTAGTATCAAGTAACAGTAGAAGGCTTCTTCGTGCCGCGCGCTTCTGCCGGGCGCCGATTGGCTGATCTCTTATAATTAATATCTCATTAACTATTGCGAAAATTGCAAAATAGTAGATAACTTTTTTACTCAATTTAACCTACTCTACCTGCACCTGACGGTTGGTTCGCGATTTATGGTACACCCTGTATATATAGAGTGTTCCGAAAATGCCGGTAAATATTTTAATGGCAGGTTCTTTAGAACATTTTAAGACGAAAAGTTTAATATAAAAATGTCGAAGCTACAATAGTTTTCAAACTGGAAGCAATTATATTTCACGAATGATAGGGCTGAGATTTCGCGCTCTCAGGTACGGCAAAATAACAAGTGCTAACATAATATTCATAATATCGTGAAAAGAGCGCTATTTATAGGAGCATTTTTATCACTTGTTATTTTGGCGCATCTAAGAGCGCGAAATCTTAGCCCTATCATTCGTGCGATATAATTGCTTCCAGTTTGAAAACTATTGTAGCCTCGACATTTTTGTATTAAACTTTTCGTCTTAAAATGTTCTAAAGAACCTGTCATTAAAATATTTACCGACATTTTCAGGACACCCTGTATATATATATATATATATATATATATATATATATATATATAATATTACAAATTTTAGTGGTATTTCAAATGAAATTAATAAACATTTTTTATTAGATTTTGTTTTTCCTGATACATAAAAGAAAACATTATTACGTTTACAAAGACTATTACAGATAACATTTAAAAAAACTTCACAATTTTTATTTAAATTAATATATATGTATATATATGTTTTTTTTTTAAACAAATAACTTCTCTTTTTCTTTCTCTTTTAGTTGAAGCATTTTTTATAAACCTATTGTTTAGAAAAATAATTGAATATACATACACTTAAACAAAATAGACGGTATATTCTGATACATATTATACATATATCTTACCGCAGCTGCAGTTTCTAATGATCCAACAAAAAATCCAGCAATATTTAAATTGAAAACCTTGGTACTTCTTTGCAATAGAAACAATATCATCTTTTGTACTTTTAAGGAAGCTGTGTACCATTGAATACTGTATCTATATAACAAATTAATAATTAGAGAGAAATAAGAAAGTTTATATTATTATTTTTGTTACATATACACACGCTCACACTTATTTTGTTCTATATAAACTTTTTTGTTTTTCTATTTTCGTTTTTTCAATTGTAGTAATTATATTTCTATTATATTTATAATTTACAAAACAAGTACTCGTACGTAGTAATTATATGATATAGTATGGATGTTTTCCTTACGCAGTGATAAATACATCATTATTGTGATCCATAATTTCTTGTGCAATATAATTGCCTAGAAAGAGGTACATTAAATAAATTAAGCAGGATGTTAAAGGTAACATAATTTCTTCAACATCATGTCCTAATGACAACCCCTGAAAAAGCTAAAATACAAATGCAATAATAATTTTAGTAAGAGCTGCACATTAATTTCAAACAGAATATTAAATTAGACAGAACTGGTCGATGAAAATTTAACTGTAATTATAAAATTTGAAGATAACTGATAATTTTATGATGAAGTTTATAGATAGAGAAAGCATTTGAAAGAAAAAATAAGACTTACTCGAAAAAAACTAAGACATCCGCTAACCAGTCCAATTACTATCATAAAAGAGAACATTACTTTAAATCTGGATATCGATGAATTTGAAAATCTTCGAGAAAAAAAGAGAGCATTACTCGTTTCTTCTTGCACGTATTATCGCGCTTGAATACTTACTTCATAGCTTCACGATGCATATTCACAGCACAAATCAATTTTTGAAAAGTTAAATTTTTGTTTCTTAGACTGCCTTTTCTTAAAGCATCGACTGCCATTGATTGTTCGATACGATAACTGAAAACATTTCTTTTGTCGTAATCATATAACTTTTCTAAACATCCATATTTAAATTCATGATTCTTATATTTTATCTTCTTACCAAGCAATCCGAAACATTCCACAGGCATATTGCAGATAGACTATTAATATCGTTCCTGTCGCTAGTAATGCGATTATTCCTATTAATAGAGCAGTGTTTGCATGCAATAAAATCAAATACAAGTATTTTTTCTGATTGATAAAATATTCGGTAACAATTATCTTCCTTGGCGAAAAACGCCGAGATTCATTTATAGATAATAGGATGTCGAAAAATTTCGGGCAAAATTCATATATAATTACAGGTCCCATGAATGTTAATATCACTACAAAATGTTTTAAAATCAACAATACACAAACACTCGATGAGAAGGTTTACTACGAAAAGAAAGGTGGGTAAAATGTGCTGATTTTTGCGTAAAAAGTATAACGTAAGTTATATATATTTGCTTATAGTTTTTGAGTTGCCGAATACAAAAATACCCATTTTATTGGTCTAAGTCCGTGGAAAAGTGGTCAAAATTCGTCTTAAAGGGTAATAAGTCACTTTTAATACCAATTCAATTAGAGTCGATTTTGCAATTATTTAATTATTTATATTATAGTTTTATAATTTTTTTTACTGAAAACTAAAGAAATACTTTTAATGAAACACTTTAGAAATGCTAAATCTAACATAGCAAAATCAATATAATATAAAAATAAATAAATATAATAAATAAATAGTTAATTTCAATTCAAGAATCTTAAGTGTCATCAGATGTGCAACTTATAAAAATAATTAAATGTTAAGGAGAGAATTTCAAAAACATAAAGAGAAATAGATATTTCGACTTTATATAACATTAGCGGACCCGATTAACCAAGAAACTGACAAGATTAAGATTCTGATGACGAATAAAACGAGACGCTATACAGTATAATATAAAAAGTAATATAATAGAGCTCCAGTCAAAGGTCTACTGTAAAAAACTTAACACGCCTCTAGGTGAAACCTTTATAGTAGTAGAAGTCCATTTTAAGATATTTAAAACTGTTCAATGTAAACAATTGCATCTGATGAGGCTTAAGATAAATTGACTATTTATTTTTTAATTTTTATATTATATTGATTTGGCTATGTTAGATTTAACATTTCTAAAATGTTTCATTTTAAAGTGTTTCTTTAGTTTTCAGTAAAAGAAATTATAAAACTAAACTATAATATAAATAATTGCAAAATCGACTCTAATTGAATTGCTATTAAAAGTGACTTATTCCCTTTTTGGCCACTTTCCTACAAGCTTAGACCAATAAAATGGGTATTTTCGTAATTAACAACTCAAAAATTATAAGAAAATATATGTAACTTACATTTTCTGGGCAAAAATCAGCATATTTTACCCACTTTCCTTTGCTAATTGCTTTTAAACAAAATATATTCACTTAATGTTTAATGAAAATCAAAAGCAATTGTCTTACATATTAATCCAGCCGTATAACGTTTTGCATAGCTGCTGTATTTTTTTATAATACTTATTTCATTTTCGTCCGTTAACTTTTTATAGCTGTTTTGCAATTGCTCTAACAAACACTTTACCTGTTCACCATTTTTATATTTTGTAATGTACGGGGAAAAAAATATATATATGTATATGTGTGTATATATATATATATATATATATATATATATATATATATATATATATATATATTCATATTATGTATAAATATTTGTGTCTCAAAAATATTTATCTGTGTACACTGTATACATATAAATACAATATGCAATATAGTGTTTACTTACATCTTCAATGTTAATATGAAACCAACTATATTTAACAACAAAAAGAGTATAAAATAATATAGAAGAGAGAACGTTAATAAGAAGATCCAGAGTACATTTTGAAGTTAGAAATGCTGTAAACTACAAATAATAATTTAATATTCAATTATTTTTACTAAATTTATTATTTTATTATTTGATTAGAAAACAAGTCTTAGATCATAAATATAGTTAGGGCATTCTTTGTCAAGCGGATCACCCGCCGTTCCAAAATTGTATTTGACGTAGAAGGACCATCGTGCACACAAAGTTAGTTACAAGTATAAGCAATCGAAGCTATATGGCCTTTTGAAAAATTCAAAATAACGGATCCAATAGGCGGACATAAAAGTTCAAAATGTAAAATAGTTCACAATTTTACTTTAGTCTTGCTTTCTAAGCGTTTTTGAGAATGCTTACAAATATGTTATCAAATTTTAGAAATTCAAAGTAGCGGATCCAATATGGTAGCCATAAAAGTGCAAAATGTAAAATAAAATAAAGTTTAAAAAATAAAATTTACTGCAATCTTGTTTACTGAGGGTTTTCGAAGATGCTGATTATAAATCTGTTATCAGAAATATTAAATTCAAGATAATGTTATCAAAAATATTAAATTCAAGATATCTATTGCTTATTTTCATTTTCAATACTACTGTAAAGAGTAGCTGGATGAGAGAAGACACTTTAGAAATCAATGCTGTTACATAGACAGTCTCAATCCTGTAAAATGCAAAGAGCTTTTCTTTCTTTTATTTTGTACTTTTATATCTGCCATGTTGAATCCGCCATTTTGAATTTCTAAAATTTTACTACATTCATAATTTTACAGATTCATAATCGGTAGCCTCAAAAACCCTTAGCAAGCAAAACTGAAATAAATTTGTAAACTATTTTACATTTTGAATTTTTATGCCCGCCATATTGGATCCGCTATTTTGAATTTTTCAAAAGGCCACATGGCTTTCGATAGCTTATGCCTGTAACTTTGTATGCAAGATGGCCCTTCTACACCAAATATAATTTTTGAACGGCGAGTGATCCGCTTGACAACAAATGCCCTATATGTATATGTATACAGGGTGTCTCATAACTCTCAATTAATACTTTAGGGGGTGAAAGAAGGTGAAATTTTGAGTAAAAAGTTTTTTTCCCGATTTTGGCTCAGACCATTATTTACCGAGTTATTAACAATTAAAGTTGACTAATCAAACGGCGCGTGGCCGGAGTACTTAGGAACGTAGCATGCCATGGGACCCTTACTGTACATTTTCTCCATTAAAATTTTATTTTAATTTTTCTTGTTGAATAATGAATAAATAAATCAATAAATTGATAGATAAATAAATAAATAAATAAATAAGAAGAATAAATACAGTTAGAAATGTATACAAAGGACAATATTAAAAACTCCGTTTTTTAGCCCCTCGGCGGAACGGGTAAAACGTATTGGAAACGTTTTGATTGAGTGTCTGTTTGACGAAAATGAACCCTGGAATGTCCAGAATTCAGGGGAAAACTTTTGACACTAAAATAAAGATGCATATTATGAAAAATAAGGATAAGTTTATGGTTATGGAAGAAAGAGTTTCTGTGTTCTAACCGCTATTTATTTTTACTGTAATGCTTTCTAATACTAAAACCACCAAAAGAATGCAATTTTTAATACACCATGTGTCCCACAAGAACTGAAATCTCAGAATAAAAAAGATTTAAAAAAAAAAATATTTTCTAAGAAGGATCATTTAGTCACATATTTTGTTCCAGAGTGCACCACGAAGAGGCGATCCTTTTTACACTCCATATTTTTTATTTGTTTTTTTTTTATTTTTTTAAAATAATTTTTTTATTTATTTTTAATTTAAAAATTTTTTTTTATTTTTAATTTTTATTTATTTTTTTATTTTTTATTTTAATTTTTTTATCTTTTAAATATGTACATAAAAATATGATAAAACTGCATAAAAGGTCAACACGTCACAGATTTTATCGCTACTTAAATATATTGTAGGGGGGGGGGGATTCTGAGTAATTCTCCACAAGAATTAAGTGGGGGACGGCATTGGTTTAGGAGATATAACAAAATAAAGTTTCATATTTTTCATGCTATTCCTTTGGTTTTATAAACTGATAATACCAACAGTGAGGTTTATTTACGTCCTAATATACGACACATATGTTGTCAAAGTTCAACGTATTACTGCAAATTTATTTATTTAACATGCGATTCTCTGTTGAATGAACCACTTGATATTAATCTTTATTAATAATATATATTTTCAATATTTTCATAACATACACACACACACACGGGGTTGCAAGGGGGGCCTTTGGCCTCCCCTCTACCGTACCCACTCCGTCCACTTCGTTTCGCATATACGTTGCAAGACAAAGCAAAGTTCACATAGGTTTGCAATTTTCCACGTGAAGCGAGGTGAACGGGGTGGGTGCGGGAGAGGGGAGGCCGAAGGCCCCCCTTGCACCCCTTCGCGCACGCGTGTGTGTGTATGTGTATATGTTATGAAAATATTGAAAATATATATCATTAATAAAAATTAATATCAAGTGGTTCATTCAACAGTATATATATCCCTCAAATACTGTAAACAGAAACTTTTTCCGTGTCGCAGAAATTAGTAGGACGTAAATAAACCTGTTGATATTATCAATTTATAAAACCAAGGGAACAGCATGAAAAATATGAAATTTCATTTTGTTATATCTCCTAAACCAATGCCGTCCCCCACTTAATTCTTGCGGGAAATTACTCAGAACAACTCCCCGAACAATATATGTAAGTAGTAAGAAAATCGGAGAGTTATTACCTTTTATGCAGTTTTACCAAAAATATTAATCAAAATATACATATTTATATGTAATTAATATTTTTATGTACATATTTAAAAGATTAAAATAAAAAATAAAAAAATAAATAAAAATTAAAAAATTTAACAAAAATTAAAAAATTAAAAATAAATAAAAAAATAAATTTTAAAAAATAAGAAAAGAACAAATAAAAAACAAAAATTTGGAGTGTAGAAAGGATCGCCTTCTCGTGGTGTACTCTGGAACAAAATATGTGACTAATGATCTTTCTCAGAAAATATTTT
Source organism: Anoplolepis gracilipes (assembly GCF_047496725.1). Classification (NCBI taxonomy): domain Eukaryota; kingdom Metazoa; phylum Arthropoda; class Insecta; order Hymenoptera; family Formicidae; genus Anoplolepis; species Anoplolepis gracilipes. The sequence goes on from NC_132975.1 coordinate 1,798,017, forward strand.
TCTTTCAAAAAAAATTTTTTTTATTCTGAGATTTCAGTTCTTGTAGGACACATGGTGTATTGAAAATTTCATTCTTTGTTGGTTTTAGTATTAGAAAACAAATCAGTAAAAATAAATAGTGTTTAGAACACAGAAACTCTTTCTTCTGTAAACTTATCCTTACTTTTCATAATATGCATCTTTATTTTAGCACCAAAAGTTTTCCCCTTAATCCTGGACATTCCAGGGTTCATTTTCGTTAAATAAACACTCAATCAAAACGTTTCCAATAGGTTTTACTCGTTCCGCTGAGGGACTAAAAAACGGGCTTTTTTAACATTGTCCTGATTGTTTTTTATTCTTACTTATTATTTCATATTATTATTTTTATGTAAGAATCATGTACGATACGCCAAAATGACGAAATTGTCAAATTAAATTGTTTGTAAACACATTGTTTTAAAAATTTCTCAAAAAGTTGAAGTTTAATTAAAAACTGAGAGCACCATCGTTTCTGTAAATAAAATTACGTAAGTATCATATGTATATGACACATGTGAAGACAATTTTTTAAGAAATTGTTTAAACAAATTGGTTATTAAACAATTTATTTATTATAATAATGTTTTCTTTCCAGTAATCTTCCTAAATACTCATGCGAACATCCCATAGTTATTCCCATCGCTACTTGATTAGCCATGAGAATTTATAGGTTAAATAATTGAATAAATGTATAAATAAATTAATACATAATTAAATAAACAAAATAATAAGAAATAATAAGTAAGAATAAAAAGCAATCAGAAATATTTTTTAATAACTCAATTAATAATAGTCTCGTTAATAACTCGGTAAATAATAGTCTGAGCCAAAATCGGGAAAGAAACTCTTTACTCAAAATTCCACCTTCTTTCACCCCCTAAAGTATTAATTGAAAGTTATGGGACAGGGTGTCCGGGAAATCGCCCGCAGTACTTCGGGAGGTAATTTGGGACCAAAAAAGAAAGAAAAAAGCTATATAAAAATAAATCCGTTTTTTAATTACAAGACAAAAAAGTTAGCGAATCACAGGACGAGTACGGGCGGTAGGCAGGGACGGTGCAACTCATCGTTTGACGGGTGATTACGAGTAGTAAGCAGCTGATCGCAGCGTGTCCTCGTAATTACCCGCCGGACAGTGAGTTGTGCCGCCCCTGCCTACCATCCGTACTCGTCCCGTGATTCGCTAACATTTTCGTCCTGTAATTTAAAAACTGAGCTTCGGACAAAATTTTGATAGAGGAAAAATCGTCTTATAATTGAGTCAGGAATACGACATACTAAGAACAAGAAGTTGTTTCGAATCATCCTGTATATATGTATATGTATATGTATATAAATGTGTGTGTTTTGTTTAGTATAATAAAAATTTTTTCTATATACAAATATAATTTTATATATGACTAAAAGTTAAAAATTATATTATTATTTATATATTTAGCATCTTCATATAATACTTTAATAACATGTTATAGAGGTAAAATAGAATAAAAAATTTTAATACAAAAATCTTGAGGCTATAATAGTTTTTGAGCTATAAAGTCTAAAGTTTGCTATTATAAGTGTTACACAGAAAACATAAACTTTTACATAAAAATATGTGAAAATATTAAGTATTTTAATTCTATTTAAATATGAAAATTATTCAACCATTAAAATTTCATTTTTTAAAATAACTAAATGTTCTTCATATATTTGTAATTTCTTAATATTAGCTAATCGCTATTATACGATATATATAATTTCTCATGCATATGAGCAAGGACAATATAAAGTCAATTGAATAATAAAAAGTCAATATGAACTAGAAAAAAACAGACAACATTTATCATTTACAATTTAAAAACTATTGAAATTTTAATATTTTTGTTAGGATTTTTGACTAACTCTATTTTACTTTAGAATATGCTATTGAAGTATTGTACGAAGTAATGTACACTTACCTGAAATATAATAAAGCTCGTCAAAATAGTGAAAAACGGAATTAATTGAAATTGAACAAGTTTAGATTGCTGATAAGGCCATAAACCAACTGCAAGTAGCAACATTCGATTAACACGGATCTGCAAGGAGTCAATGCACAGTATCCATTCATGGTTTCACAACATTTGACAGACCGTGTAAATAAACCTCTTTTGTAACGATCTCGTGCTTTTGAAAGAAATATGGCGGCATAATGTGACCCTCACTAGAGACGACGCCTAGGACGTGAACAGAGGTCGGGAATTTCGTCCTAGCTATTACGGGGACTTCATCGGAGTCGTGGGCGAGTCAACGATCGTTCCTTCGATTTATCTTGGCATCGACAGAAAAAATTTTCTCGTTCGAAAAAAACTCTATGCATCTTGCAGCTTCGTTTTTCAGCGAATTCAGAAGCAAGTGACAGTGAGCAACTCTCTTCATTTTAGCAGCTTCGGAGAGCATTTGGCGAACTTTTATTACGTAGGATATTATAGGTCCTCTTCAGCAATTTGACGCATTGTAGTGTTACTCACATCCAAAGTTTTAGCTACTTTTGTCAGAGACTGCCCAGGGTCCTCTGAAATGTACTGTTGAGTCTTTGCGATGATTTCTGGGGTTCTTACAGCCTTTTCTTTCGAGTGCCTCTTCTTTGTCGAGTTTGCAGAACCTTCTGTGGAGTTCTTCGAAGCAAAAAATTTAGCCGCAACATCATACACAGTCGGTTTTGGGTAACCGAAAAACCGAATAATCTGAGAATGCCCAGCACGAAGACCTTCTATTATTGCTCTTCGGTTATATTCTGCACTCGATCTTATTTGCTCGGACATTTTGAGATTACGCACGTTTATTAAAAACATTTGAATTGACAGAACAACAACAACGACCCCCCGCCAAAGTTAAATAAGGCGGGAAATTCAAATTTAAATTTTGTCCGAATTTTGGTTTGGCGGACCCTGTATATATACACTACTCTCCATAAGTTTGGAAACAGCCTATGTTTTACAGTTAAACAGTCTTATTATTGGCCGTGATTTATGCAGATTTTGATATAAATATATCATACGACAGCAAATATTTCTACCTAGGACACTTGGAACACTTATAGATGCCGAAAATATATCGGTGATTATTTCGTAATACTGGAGCGCTCGAAGTTGAATTTTGTGTACTGATCTGTTATAGCACGTATTCTGCTATAACTAGAGCTATTACAACATATTAGATGCAGTGGCGCCTGTAATGTGCGCGCAAATTATAACTACACGTCAGAGTGATAAGAAGTCATTCGTAAGTGCAAGTTAATTTAAGTTTTTGTAAAATTGATAAAATTAATCATAATCACTGAAAATGACTCCGACGTGCCAGATTCCGTATGAATCACGACTTAAGATAATTAAAATAATTAATAAATAAATATTGAAACGTTAAGAAATGTTGAGAGCAGGAACGCAGATCAAAATAAATAAAAGGAAATACAAAACAATATATAAAATAATTTTAGATAACATTAAATTGATAAAGCATGTAATTAGATGCGTTTAGAAATACATAAATGAATGTTTATAAGCTTTAAATCGATATTTAAAACAAAATATAGTAAGAATGTAGCGGTAGCGAACGTTTCGAACTCGTCTTCGAGCCTTCTTCAGCGCAAAAAAACATAATCATAACGTGCAGCATCAATTGAAACAATCATAATAACGTTATTGAAGTCTAACTAAAAAATTCTTAGAATAATACCAAAATAGAATCAGTTTAGTACGTAACGCGACAGAATAAAAATAATCGAAGCATTATTAAACTCGCACTAATAGTTATATATAAAGTTATATATTAAGAATTTTTTAGTTAGATTTCAATAACGTATTATGATTGTTTCAATTGATACTGCACCTTATGATTAATGTTTTTTTTTGCGCTGAAAAAGGCTCGAAGATGAGTTCGAAACGTTCGCTACCGCTACATTCTTACTATATTTTGTTTTAAATATCGATTTAACGCTTATGAACATTCATTTATGTATTTCTAAACTCATCTAATTACACGCTTTATCACTTTAATGTTATCTAAAATTATTTTATATATTGTTTTGTATTTTCTTTTATTTATTTTGATCTGTGTTCCCGCTCTCTACAGCTCTTTCAATATTTTATTATAAGAGAGCTATTCTTAATTGCTATTTTAGTAAATAAACATTTACAAACAAAAATAAATTGATTTTATTATGTAGTAGTATTATTTAATCTTCTAGGGGTTATAATTACATCAAATATACATTAATTATTATCTCACGCCTCCGTACAAAAACTAACGTCTTACAACCAGCATTTAAAATAAAATAAAGATAACCCAAATAAAATAAACTACAAAATAAATACAAAATAATAACATAAAATAACAAAATAACATAAATTATATAAATATATAATGATATACCGATCACAGAGAAACCGTAATCGCCGCAATAATTACGCCCTAACGGTATACATAAAAGAATAAAGCAGCTTAACAAGCTACTGCCGACTACAAATCTACAGACGCAGCTCTCTCGCAAGCTTATGTCTATGCCTGATTTCTTCGGATAAATAAAATGGGACAAGCACTGCGGACTAGGTCGTATCCCCTATCCACAGCCCTTCTCACACCCCTGCATAAATACACATAAACGCCACCTCCTTTCTTGGGCTTCCGCTTCCTTTTGCCTAGCAGCACTATCCTGTTTTCCGCCCCCCCCCCGGCCCGATCTCTCTCTCTCTCTCTCTCTCTCTCATCCATCTCTCTTCCTCCCGCTCTTTCCCTAGCACTCATCTAACGTTTTTCGCCCAACTCCTCCTGCCTCCCTCAATTCCCTGTAGCTCTCCCAAGTGTGCTCCCACGTCTCTCCCTCCCTCTCACATAATCTGAACCTTTTTTTCTCCTCCTCCCGATAATTTACTTTCCCTCATCTCGCTATCCAGTCTAAATTTGACTACTCTCTTCCCCACCTGCTTTCCCCCCATCTCTTCTTTAAATATCCCGGCACCTCCTCTCGTTTTACCTCCCTATATCACAGTATATACAATAGCGCTACTCCCTATCGGCACTTTTGATGTCACTGTTGGCCAAAATGGAGTGCGCATGCGCAAAATAAGGGCGTTGATCCAGTAACGCCATCTAAACTTCTCTCTCACTCACTCTTCATTATTTCATTCTCTCTCTCTTTTTACTCCCGACTGCTACCACAACCTAAATATAATAGATAGAAGAAACATAAAAATAAAATATTAAAATTTTGTCTTTTGGCTTTTTGGCTTTTTTAATATTACGAGTATTATAATATATATATATATATATAATTTTTTTTTAATGTGACTAACACTTTTTAAATATTTTATTTTTATGTTTCTTCTATTTTTTGTATTTAAGTTTTGGTAAAAGTCGGGAGTAAAAAGAGAGAGAGAATTAAATAATGAAGAGTGAGTGAGAGAGAAGTTTAGATGGCGTTACTGGATCAACGCCCTTATTTCGCGCATGCGCACTCCATTTTGGCCAACACAAAATCGGGAGAGTTGCGCTACTGTATATACTGTCCCTGTACCATCTATTGTAATTGGACGCTTTAATTCTCTCCCTCTGCCTCTACCTGTCCCTCCCCACCAGTTCCTCGAAACCTGTCTCTGCCCTCTCGCTTTTCCTCTCCACCTCCTCTAATGTCCATCCCCTTGCCTCAAAGAACTCACTTCTCTCCTTCTCCCAACTGGATCCCGTTGTCTCCATGTTCCATCTCCCCCTCATCTCCTCGCTATCTCACTAATCTGTCAAACATCCATACCCTTTTCCCCCAATTCCCTCCAAATCTCTTTTTGCCTATCCCCCACACCTTATGCCTCCTTACTATCGCTGTCCTTCTCACTCTGTCTCTGATGTGCACCTCCTGCCCTCCGTTTCTTTACATTGCATACCCTAGATACTGGAACTCTTTCATCTCCTCCATCTTTTTCCTTTTCCATCCCCAACACCTATCTTCCCATCTACCCTTTCCTAAACCTCCTGATCTTCGTTTTTTCTATATTCAGCTCTAACTTTTTTTTCTTAATCAGTGCTCAGAGTTAGTTGCCCTTTTCGTGCCGATTTCGAGACGACGCCTCCTATTCCTCCACTAGCGCTCGAGGCTCGACGGTCGAGCCGCCGAATCGCTTCAGACGCGTTCCTGTAAGAAATGTATTGGAATCTGTATGTTACGCACACTAATCGTCACATCATTAAAGTTTTTTTTGCTAAATAATTTTTATTTTTATAAATAATTATAAATAAAATTATGTTAAAAATAATAAATATAATAGTAAATAATATATATAATAAAAAATATATAATAATAAATTATAAGTAAAAATATTAAAAATTCTATTATTAATGTTATGTAAAGCTATATATATATATATATATATATATATATATATATATATATACACATATACATATACTTAATATACATATACATATACATATTCGCATGTATAACATACTAATAATAGAATTTTTAATATCTTTATTAATAATTTATTTTATTTATTATTATTATATTTTATTATTATATATTACTACATTATTTGTTATTATTATTATATTTATTATTTGTTAATATAATTTTATTTATTATTTATAATTATTTATAAAAATAAAAATTATTTAGCAAGAAAAATTTTAATGACGATTTGTGGCGTAACATACGGACCTTAATATATTTCTTATAGTGACTTGCCTGAAGTATAGCGTTCGGTGGCTCGGCCGTCGAGCCTCGAGCGCTAGTGGGAGAATAGGAGGTGGCGCCTCGGAAATCGGTCCGAAAAGGACAACTAACTCCGAGCACTGTTCTAAATAATCCAGCCTCTCTATCCTGCTCCTCATTTCATCCCTTCCTTCCGCCAACAGTGCCATATCGTCCGCATATGCTAGGGTATACACTCTCCCCTCCCCCCAGCCTCACCCCCTCACTTCACCTTTCCCCATTTCCTCTTCCAGGTTCGCTATCATTATACTGAACAACAAAGGACTCAGTGGGCACCCTTACCTCACCCCTCTTGCCGTTCAGAATTCCTCTCCTAACTCTCCATTTAACCTCACCCTGTTCCTTGTCTTCCTCAACAGCTCCTCCACTCTACGTACCAGATCCTTCCTTATCCTTCTCTCTCTCATAACCTTCACCAGAATACCCTGTCTACCGAATTAAAGGCTGCCTGCAAATCGACGAACAGTGCTACCATTTTCCCTCCCCTCTTTTCTATTTGCCTGTTGATCAGGTAATTCAGGATGTATATGTTGTCTATGGTTCTCATTCCTTTCCTGAAGCTTATCTGATTTTGCGGAATAACTCCTTTCCTCTCTACTTCTTTGCGAGCATCCCCTTCCCTCCTTCTCTGTCCCAGCGCCTCTTTCAGCTTACTTTCCAACGCTCTCCATTCCTTTCCCAAATCCTCCCCGCCCAATTCCACCCTACCCAATTTCCCTCTAAAGATTTACCTTCTCTCCTCATTCCAGACCCCTCTCCATTCTTTTCTCCCCTTTCCTCCTTTCCTCCCTATCCCTTTTCCTTTTATCCATACCTCTATCGGATGATGGTCGTAATCCATCTTGTCCCCTATCTTCATCCTTTCCAACCTGTCCTTATCTTCCCTGTCACCAATCACATAATCAATTATAATGCTACCCCTTCCCCTCGTAAACGTAAATTCTCCCTCCTCATCTCCTTTCGTATCTCCAATAAAGATATTCCACCCTTTATCCTCAATGAACAACTTTTTCCCTCCCCATTTATCTTTTCATCTTTCGATTTCCTCCCTGTTGTCTCCTACCTTCTCCTCCTTCTTTTTCCGTCTTTGCGTTAAAGTCTCCTCCTACTAACGTCATGACTCCCTTTTCTCTGTCCCCCAGCCAATTTTCCACCCCCTGCAAGATCCTGGCAATGTCCCCCTCACATAGATCTCCACTATCCTCCATCTTTCTCCTCCATATTTCACTCTTCCCATCACCAACCCGTCTTCCCGCACCTCTACCTCCGTCCCCCCTTCTATCACTTCCTTTTTGATACTCATCAGCATCCCCCCATTGCCCTTCCTCTTCTCCCAATCCTTTTTGTAGGTTGAATGCCTCACCTATATCCTCTCGGCAGCCTCCCTTGTATCCTCTCCCACCCCTTTTTATCTACTCACGTTTCCGTCAGTACCAAAACCTCCCCCTCCCTTAAATTAGCCGAGAAGTCCTTGTTTTTATTTCCTAAACTCACCACGTTTTAGAAAACCACTTTCCATCCTTCCCCTTCTTCCTGTTTACCCTTTCCTCACTCTCTTCCTCGCGGTACTCCCTCCACCGTGCCATAACTTACCTCCTCGCTCCACCCATCCTCGCCTTCTCCCCTTTACTCCTCTCGTTTAATTCCCCTCCCATCTCTTAGCATCTCCTCCCTTTTATCCCACCTCTACCAGTTTCCATCTATATTTACCTTTCCATTTCCAACCCATACCTTTCTCCCCTTCCTCTCCTTCCCCTTTGGCAGCTCCCCCAGATTCCACCTCATCTTTCTTTCTCTCTATATTTAATCCTTCAATATTCTTTCCCTCCTCCCTTTTAAGGCCTTTTTATTTTCCCAAATCTCCTTCCTCTGCTCCTCATTCCCTAGTCTGACCCGAAACATCTCCCACCTTCCTTCTCTGGCTCTCCTATCCGTTTCACTTCCTTTATCTCCACCTTCGCTGCTATCTCCCTCATTAACGTCTCTACGACTTCTTTTCTCTTTCCCTCCTTCACCGCTATCCCCTTAATTACAATATTCCTCCTTCTTTCCTCCCTCTCTTTCATTTCCATCCTCCATTCCATCTCGTCCAATCTCACCCTTAGTTCACTTGGCCCTCCTCTCTTCCCCTCTGATTTCCTCTTTCCTGACCCTGCCTTGCCCTTCCTCACCTCCTCCATCTTTTTTTTCCAATAATTGCATGCGCAGGGCCATTTCCACTCTTCCCTTCTTCCAATTCTCTTCTTTTTCTTTTAATTCCCCCCTCACCTTTTCTACTTCTTCTCTTAACATACTTCCTTACTCTTTAATCCCTTCTTTTACTTCCTCCCTTATTCTTTACTTTCTCCTTTATAACCCTGAGATCCTTCCTCCAATTTTTTACTTCTCTTATTTTCCTCATTAGCTCCTCTATCTCTACCCTCCAACTCCTTATCATTCTGCCTAACTCCTCTTCCTCTCTCCCCTTTTCCTCCGGCGATCTCGTAGTTTTGTTATTTTTCTTGAAAACCTTCCCCCTTCTTCTTCCTTTTTTCTCTCATCCTCATCTCTTTTCCTCTTTATAAACTCCTCTATATTCCCTAAACTTAAGCTTCAATTCCTCTCTTCACCTGCCCTTTTTCTTTCCTTCCCAACCTCCCACCCAATTCCGCTTACCATACCCCCACACCATCTGCGTTCTCTCTCCCAAGCCGCGTCTGACAAGGGAACGGTCGGAAGTGTCCCTCACCGATTTTAATGAACTTTGGATATATTGTAGAGCAAAAAAAATATTAGATATATAAATATTTTTTCATTTTTAGCGAATATCTTTGAAAATATAAGATATACAATATGAAAAAATATTTTATAAAAGAGTTTTATGGTATTTCGTACTCTTTACAATAGTGTCATTATATTTTTTAAAAACGTCAAATTTTTTAATAGTTTACCACCCCAAACCTTTATTTTGGAAAATATTAAAAAATTTGTAAGAACAAAAATTAAAGAGTATCAAAAGCCAAATCCATCCATGTATAATAATATATGGATTCCACGAATTAATTTTGAGAAAACAAGATAACTTCGTGCTATAGGCGCTGCGTTCTTTCTTTAATTGTGGCACATTTAATAACTGCCTTTTGTGCATATATTGGAATTAAAATTGTTACCAACGTAATTTCATATGAATAAGAATTTTTTATTAGGCAGAATTAAAAGAATACCAACATTTATTGCATGGATAAGGAAAACTGCCAAAAACCTTATCAGGATTCATCAGTAATCTAAAAACATATATTTTTTAAAGAAATCAATGCAGAATTAGTTCATAAATGTATATGTGCCTTACATTTATGGCACATATTCATTACAAAGATGATGTTCATGGGAAAAATGTGTTATACAAAGCGATTTTCTACGTCAAGAACAAGTATTATTATTGTTTCGCCACAAATATCACATTTTACTTTAGAATTCTTTTTAAAACAAAATTCTACTGGTGTTTCAAACTCTGTCGGTCTATTCTGTATGTATCCACTTTGAAACCACGCATATTTTAAATAAATTTTGAAACCTAGGCGACGAGAATTGATAGTGCGTTAATGATTGTAATTTTAAGATATTATTTCTAACATGAAGATCCAAAACAAGATCTAACAACATAACAATATCAGAAAAGTATTTAATAAAATTCTCCCACAACCGAAATCCGTATACGTCTAATGGCTATATTTTTCCCGTTGTACCGGCGGGAATAGTTAGGAAAACAATATCTGTTGCAGAATCTGGTTTAGTTTCTAAAATTATGTTAGGACAATGTCTACTCTATGAATCTAATAATAGTACTGATTGTGGCCCGACATTCGGAAAAAATACTTCCTTTAATCAAATTTTTAAATGATTCAATGTTAATTTGCCTGTTATTGAAGCCATAACAAAGATATTAAACGCCTTAAATAATGTTTACTGTACCAAACGTTTCTGTAACTTCTTTTAATACTAGAGGTGATAATAATCTGCCATTAGCTGAAATAGTTGGTTGAATTGTATAGCTATGCGTGGTTGATGATACAGACTCTACTATAGATTCTACCTTTTTCGGCTAAAGTACGACCCGAATGAAATTCTAACTGAAATCCATTTTGATTCGAATTATAAATATTTTCCACTCCATATCGATCAATATAATATTTTATATTTGTAATAAATGTATCGCATTAATTTTCCAAATTGGCTTTTGATAGCACAAATTTTTTTGTTACGAATTTTGTTATTTTCCGAGTGTTACCGTTTTATTCGGCAACTAAACAAATAAATGCCAATCTCTTCTGCTCGACTAATTTCGCGTATTTCCACCGCCAATAAAGGGAGAGAATAATTAATGAATTAACACTCGATTGATAAAACAATTTTAATGACACAAACTACTGATATAATGATATAAGATAATACAAGCCGCTTGAAAATAAACTCTCTTGAGCTTCGTGTAATTCGGTCACGGTTCTAAAGCGGACTGGTTCCATAAACATCTTCCTACGTTCGCGAAAATAAGGGCAATGGGATCGCGCGATATATTAACAGCCAATAAGCTGCGTACCCGTCGCCTTGAGTTCAAAACAACTAGTATAAGAAATAGGCAAATACCTGTGCTCATTGTCAAGCCGACGATCGAGAACGTTCTCGATAATTCTCGATAATATTCTTATTTTTCATAACGGCCGAAACACTGAGACACAATGTTATGTGCTTTTTTGAATTTTTTTATCCATGTTTTTGAGGCTTTGAATCCTGGCGCATTTTCTTTTACTTATACTTGAAAAGCCCATCAAGCGATGTCATGAATGATGATTTTTTTTCAAGTGCTTCATTAAAATGGTTTAATGTGTATTCAGAAATTTTTTTAAATTTTTTCAACCTACTACCACCTTCAATAATTTGCTTTTCCTATCGTTTCCTATAGTTGCCGTATCGATGTAACTTTTTAAAATTTTTGTTTAACTCCTTCAAGCAATCTTGATCTTGTTTTACCGCTTACTCCTTCAGTATTCCACAACTTACCTTTTATAGTTATAGATATTGTTGCTTCAATAGAACTACAAATGACTTTTTCTGGGAGACAGAGATTTTCTCTTCATCTGCCTCTAATAAATCAACTTCTTCCGTTTCTGGAATCTCATATTCATCGTAAAAATCTAGTATTTCTTCCTCTTCTAATTGAAGTTGTTTTTCATCTTTTATTTCTAATACCATACGTTCAATTTTTTCTTTCATTTCTCTTTCCTGCAGCGTTATCGAAGTTTGTTGATAATTCAAAGCCGTGTAAAGTCTTTTATCAAATAATACCGCGACTCGTACAGATCTACCGGGAACTTAGGAGGTAAGGTCTTTCAAATAAAAATCACTTCTAATGGCTAACGTATCTCACCGTTTAATTTACATCAAACTTATACAACGTGACCGTAAGACTTCTATCACCAGAGTCTCTCCCTTTCGCTTTACAATTGTTTTTATCCTTACGCTTATCGGTGATATATAATCGAATTATCGAACGATTACCGATCACGGATCAACACGTCCATGATTATCCTGTTGCACAATCTCCTGCTTATGCGGCCTATCTTTCGCCTATCAGCTGCCTCATTTACTGCTCTTGCAAACTTCGATAGCAGTACGTCATCATTTCGAGATTTGAACGCGACGATCTCGGAGTAACTGCTCCGTGGGTCTCATACGGCGGCTCCGTCAGTGGAGCTCAACGCAGATTAAACGATCTATCCGCTTTAATCTTACAGCAGGAAAAGTTCCAGAAAATAAAAGCATTGCGTTGTATGAATTAAACTGCAGCATTCTGAAATATTAAAATTAAATATATATCTCAAACTTTCATTATATATAAAAAATAATACATTTCGTAATTAATAAAATTGTCTTTTTATAATAGTTATGTCATCTCTTACTTTCTTTTATAAAAAATATAATAATGCAAAATAAATTAAGCTGTTGAAACGAAATAATAATTTTGTGTTTTGTGTATGTTGTGATGATAGGAAGGCCATAATACAAAATATTTAAATATTGAAATGAGTATTCTAAAATTTGAAGTAACCAGAAAATAATTTTATTAACAGAAAATTTTATGGTTAGTGTAGATGCTTACAAAAAAATTCATCGAATCATTAATCATAACATTTCATTACTGTAAAAAAATAATTTTTTTATAAATACGGAATCAGAGAATAATATAAAAAATAACAGAAAATGAATAACGATAGTAGAATTAAATACGGCATGTTTGTTTTTTATTATTAATGTAATAAATTTTTTAAGATTAAAGTATTGATTTTTTTTAATATATATACATATATATATATATATATATAATTAGCAAGTGAATTTTTTTTTCTTTTATTTCGATTTTCCGTATACTACTATGCTGCATTATATAGGGTTTCATTTTAATTCCTCCAGTGAAATATCTCGAAAAATATGGAAAATTCGAAAAAATGTTTCAGACAAAAGTTGTATGGTTTCTAGGGAGACATAAGATGGTGCCATTAGTTTGACCTTGAAGAGTCACATGAAGGTCACCTGAAGGTCATTTTAAAGTTCTTAAATAGAACACCCTATATATTTTTGCATATTCTTGTAGCTTATCTTGAGAGCTTTCCAAAACACTATGATAAAATGTTTTTTTATTAAACACTTTTTAAATTATAAGGCTTCAAAGTTGCAATATTTTGACATAAAATACAAGATATCTCGTAAAATATTCATTTTTCGATTATCTTATCCTAATACTTTTATGCACAGAATAATGAGACGAATCAATCGGTGTAAAGAAAACACATAGTTATCTTTAAGAAAAAATCTGAATTTGCAACTAGCAGTTACACATTTTTACTTTAACATAATTATGTATTTTAATTATACCAATTGATTTGTCTCATTATTCTGCGTATAAAAGTATTAGGGTAAGATAATCGAGAAATAAATATTTTACGAGATATTTTGTATTTTATGTCAAAATGCAACTTTGAAGCTTTATAACTGGAAAAGTATTTAATGAAAAAACATATTGTTTTAGTGTTTTGGAAAGCTCTCGAGGTAAGCAACAAGAATATGCAATGAAAAATAGGGTGTTCTGCTTAAGAAATTTAAGGTGACTTTTATGTGACCTTCAAATAACTGTTCAAGGTCAAACCAATGGTACCATCTTATGGCCCCCTCGAAACCAAACAACTTTTGTCTGAAACATTTTTTCGTATTTTCCATATTTTTCGAGATATTTGCCCGGGGCAATTAAAATGAAACACCCTGTATTTTATTGTCTTAACGTTATCTTATTTTATTTTATTTTGTCTAGTGTCCTTGCTCTCTACAACACTTATTGTCTTATATATTGTTATAATTAATATTATATAAGGTTTAAAGTTTTTATCATTATTTTTCTTGAAAAACTATTACTCGTATAATAAAAATGGATATAATATAAAATGTGTATTTTGAAGAGACCTACAACTTTTATTTGAAACATTTTTAAAAATTTTCAGTATTTGATAAAATAATTGCAAAAAACGTCAATTTTTAACAATTTTTGTATGTAACTTTTTAGTAAACAACCATCGACGGCTAAAACCTCTTAGGCGTTACTCAGGGTGATGACCATGACAACATATGTCAAGATCAAGGACATCGGAGCATCCTCCCCTAAACAGGATATTTACCAAAGGGCGTACCGCGCCTCCGCTTTTGCCCGGTCGGGGTTCACCAGGCAGCGGACTTCCCGCATGGATGATCGGTCGGGAATGAACAAGGTTTTTAGTAACAGGAGTGCCTCGTTATATTTTACATATTATGGATGTATTTCTGAAAAGGCGAAACAATATTTTTACAATACACGCACACACACACACTCACACGGGAGGACGGTGCAAGGGGGGACCTTTGGCCCCCGTCCGCCTCGCTTTACATGTACATTGCATTGAAAAGTTGCAAACCCATGTGAACTTTGCTTGTGTTGAATGTACATGTGAAGCGAGGTGGACGGGGCGGGTGCGGGAGGGGGGACTGAAGGCCCTCCTTTGCACCCCCCTCTGTGAGTGTGTGTGTGTGTGTCTTATAAAAATATTGAAACTATATATCAATGAGGAAATATATAATAAAAAAGCATATCCTTTGTAATAAATAACTGAAACTGTTATTGTTTACAACTTTTTAATAAACAACGAGAATAGTGATACAAGAGGGATTCTAATCCATGATCCGCGAGAAGGGTGCGGAGTAAGGGGGAACCGCGGGCGCGAGGGGATGACGTCACGCAGGTCCGCGGCGCAGTCGGTAGACGAGGGGACAGCGGAGAAGGGAGAGAGGTCCGCGGCGTAACCGATGGGTCCGCGAGTAGGGAGAGGGATAGAGAGAGAGAGACGGCGTGATAGGCATTTGTAACGCGATAGAGAGAGACGGCGCGATAGGCGTTCGCAACGCGATAAAAAGAGACGGCGCGATAGGCATTCGCAACGCAGTAAAAAGAGACAGCGCTATATGTATTGTGCATAGGATAGGACAAGGAGAGCGCGTGTGGTGGGAAAAGGTAAGCGTTATATGCGTTTAGCATGGCATAGGACGAGGAGAGTGCACGTGGTGGGAAAAGGAGAGCACAATACAGCGAGGCAGTAGGATAGTGTGAGAGAGATTGAAGGAGGGTGAGGGAAAAGATAGCGGGAGCGCATTAAGATGGAGGTTAAGGTACATGAGGAAATAAATTTTTGTATTTAAAATTTTTTTTACATATATTAAATATTAACTTATTATATATATTAAATATTAACTTATTATATAATATATGGGGAAGAAGGATAGAATTGATAAAGAAGGTGCAAAGCAATATACATGTTTAACATATATAATTTTTAATCAAAAATGTGTGTGTGTGCGTATACATATGTGTGTGTGTTCTAAATTTAAAAGATATAAAATATAAAAATATAAAATATAAAATATAATACACAATATAATATCATACAAAATATAAAAATATATAAAAAGGTATAAAACTTAAAATTTAATAAAAAAATTAAAATATTGGGGAGGGAGGGAGAGTGCGCAGCAGTTCTGAAACAGAAAAAAAACACAATTGATTAATTTTAAATATATATTTTATAAAAATTTGGGCATATTATATAGAGATACTTACAATAAAAGGTCTCTTCCCCGAATAACCTGTGGAGATAGAATACATCCCGGTATATGTGCGGGACCAATTCATGGGTGACACCCGTTTGGACACCAATCGATTGGACACCGTACGATTGGACATGTAGTATTGGACACCGTACGATTGGACACTGCACTATTGGACACTGAACGATTGGACACCGCACGATTGGACGCCGTACATGAAAACTTTATCTTGATATATCTTTTCAATATTTTCATAATATATATACACACACACACACACGGGGGAGGGCCTCCCTCTCCCGCCGGGGCAATTAAACGACTACGGACTCGGGGAAACAAAGCCCCGGATCCGGATGGAATCCCCGGCCAGGTCTGGGTCATAGCCTTGGTCCACCTATCCGATCTAGTGAGAGGAATCTATAATAGATGCCTCCGGGAAGGAAAGTTCCCCCCTGTCTGGGAGAGGGCAAAATTGATCCTTCTCCCAAAGGAGGGCAAACCAGCTGGCACCCCGTCGGCGTACAGGCCCATATGTCTGCTGGACGAAATTGGTAAACTCTTTGAGAGAATCATTGCCAACCGTCTCGTCCGACATCTCAAGGAGGTGGGGCCTGATCTCCACGAGGATCAGTTTGGGTTCCGCGAGGGTCGATCCACTATCGACGCAATCAAGCGCGTCAGGGCCCTCGTGATCTAACACGGAGCAGGGCAGGGTGGTAGTGGCCGTTGCATTGAACATCACCAATGCATTTAACTCCCTGCCCTAGAGGAAGGTGCGAGACGCCTTAAGACACCATGGCGTTCCCCAATACCTCGTGGAGATCGTCAGGTCCTACTTCGAGGTAAGGGGCCTGGAGTACCGCGACATTAACTCAACGCCGACAGGTCATGCATTGCGGTGTTCCCCAGGGGTCGGTATTGAGACCCCTTCTATGGGACATCGCGTATGACCGGGTGCTAAGAATTGCCCTCCCCCCGGCTGTAAAACAGTATGTTACGCAGACGATACATTACTACTGGCCGGGGGCCAATGACTGGGGGGAGGCCGTTAGGACGGCCGACTTTGGGGTGGCATGCGTCGTGCGAGAGATAAGGGACATGAGCCTTAGGGTGGCTCCAAATAAAACGGAGGCCGTCTTCTTCCATGACGGTCTCCGGGGAAACCGCCCAGGGCCCATGTCCAGGTGGACGACATTCCCGTCCAGATACAAGAAAGCCTGAAGTACCTGGGGCTACAACTGGACGGGAGGTGAAGCTTCCGCGACCACTTTGGTCGTCTGGCCGAGAAGGTTAATCGGGTATCGGGGGCATTGAGCCGCCTGATGCCTAATTTGGGAGGGCCAGACGACAGGGTACGCAGCCTTTTATGCGAACACCGTCAATTCTGTTGCCCTATATGGGGCACCGGTATGGGCGGACGAGGCGGTGGCCACGAAGCATATTCGTGACATTCTGCGAAGAATACAGCGCAGAGTGGCCATCTGCGTCGTCCGAGGATATAGGACGGTGTCGCACGCTGCGGCCTCGATCCTGGCGGGTCTACCCCCCATGGAGCTTCTTGCTCGAGCGTATGAAAGGATAAAAGAGCTCTATGAACTAGGGATGCCCATCACAGCCAGGATTCGGGGTGTCGTGAGGCTCCAAGCCCGGCGACAAATGATGAGTGAGTGGGGGGAGTATATACATACCTCCATTCCCCCAGATGATTCCGGGAATAGGGTCGTCACGAGGCTCCAAGCCCGGCGACAAATGATAGGGGAGTGGGAGGGGTATGTACGTACCTCCATTCCCCCAACAGAATCAGGGAACAGGGTCGCCGGGGCCGTGGGGCCTGTCCTTCAGGAATGGACAGAGACCTCACGGCAAACTGTCGTTCCACCTTACCCAGGTACTCACCAGGCATGGCTGCTTCGGTGCTTACCTGGGTAAAATCGGGAAGGAAAGCACGACGCATTGCCACCACTGCGAAGACGAGAGGGACACGGCGCAACACACGCTGGAGCACTGCCCAGCGTGGACAGACGAGCGCCGTGTCCTCCAAAGCATAGTCGGGGAGGATCTCTCGCTCCCGGCCATAACACAGAAAATGGTCGAGAGCGAGGAGAATTGGACGGCAGTCACCTCCTTCTGCAGAAATGTAATGACGCGGAGGAGGTGGCCGAACGAGAGAGAGAGGCAGCCGCTGCTGTTATTGGCAGCGGCAGCGAAGACGAACAGGACGATGGCGGTGGCGGGAGGAGGAGGAGAAGAAGAAGAGTTAGACACCCCCGTCACAAACCCCGTCGCCGCCATCCGATCGATGTAGCCCTTGGCGACATTCAATAAAGGAGGAGGAGGACTAGTCTTCCCTCCATTAGCCACAGGAAGAGGGAGGGATCAAACAACCCTCCCAAATATCCCGAGGACTCCGCACCTCCCCCTTTAGGGGGGTATCAACAGGAACGGGGATTCGAGCGGGAGACTCCAACCCTCGTCCCCCCCGGGGGGAATCATATTCCTCCCCCTGAGGGTGCGGCGTGGGGGTGTGACCCCCCTGCGCCGCAGAAACAGTACAAGAAGGACACCTCTCCCAGCCACCACGGGAGAGGTTACGGGGCCGCATCCGATACGTCTACTTCGGATGCGGCCCTGCGGGTAAGATTTGGCAGGGGGCCCTCCGGAAGTAATGCAATCGCTCGTTCCCGGAGGGCCCCGAGCAAACCCGGGCCAGGTCATCGCAGGGGTTTTAGTGGGTCGGGGGCGCAAATATCTAGCGCCCCTAAAACCCACATAACCCGGTGCTCCGTCCCCGCGGACACCAGGTATCTCTTTGGAGATTTCCCCTGCGTTAAAAAAAAAAGGCCTCCCTCTTCCGCACCCACTCCGTCCACTTTGCTTCGCGTGGAAAGTTACAAATCCATGTGAACTTTGCTTTGTCTTGCAATGTACATACGAAGCGAGGTGTCGCAATCGTGCAGAATGCGTGTCGAATCGTGCGGTGTCCAATCATACGGTGTCCAATCGTGCAAAATGTGTGTCCAATCGTGCGGTGTCCAATCTGAACGTCCAATACTATGTGTCCAATCGTTCCGTGTCCAAACGGGACACTCCTCAATTCATCCACGGGCACTGGGGCTAATACCCCACAAATCATGCCATTCTTCAAATTCGCGGATGTAGGCCCACACCCGGCGCACCTCCCTCATGTGCGAAATGTTGACACCCCAGGATTAGATCATGATAACATGTATATTGCTGTAAAAGATAAAAGCATATAAATATATTATAAATAAAAGATAAAAAAAACAAAAATATTATAAATATAATAAAAACTACTTACATTACTAGTAGCTACACCATCGTATCCTATATAATAGTGTCGAAATTGGTAATCCTGTGAAAGATAAAAGCGTATAAATATATTATAAATAAAAGATAAAGCATATAAAAATAATAAAACTACTTACATCCTCAAATAATACAACCAGTAACACCCGAAACAGGGCGCGGGCCACATTTTTCACCCAGCGAATTTTTCCCAGGCGACGGTACCCAGTCTCAAAGATGGCGTCCAGAAAAAACATCATCGTTGACATTTTTAAAATTAAAAATTTTAAGTTTTAAATTTTTACAAAATACACTGACTGGACCACTGGCAGACTTTATTACAACTCCAACGGGGGCTAGGTAACGTCTCGATAAAAAAAAGTAGGGGATGTGCATGACATAAGAGTTAGTACGAATGCTTACTCTTCACAGCTGATAAAAAAAATTAAAAGCTGACGTGAATTGTCGCTCCACACAGCATTCATATAGATAATTATAATTAAATAGCGACACAATCAAATAAACATCAGACATCTATTGAACATTGATCAACATCGATTGAAACATCGATTTAATCATGTTTGAACCCTATCATACATCAAATGAATATCTTAATATCATGACTTAAAATATAATACTAGATGCAGCTGCGTCACGTACTGAAATGTAATACTCACCACACAGATGTATAAATGGCTCAGATATATAATACTTGCTACAGATCGATCCAACCATGTTTGAACCACTATCATACATCAAACAAACATCTGTCAAACCGCAATAAACATCGATCTAACCATGTTTGAACCACTATCATACATTAAACGGACATCAAACAACATCTATCGAACCGCGACCACGTCTATTGTCTACTAAAAATGTAGACTAATAGAAAAATGTATCACGTACTGTAATATAATACATGCTACAAGGAGAGGATAAAAAAGATAATAATAACACACATGTATTTTAACAGTAGTTTATTATAAATATGGATTGATCGAACCTTTATGATGATGATTCGACCACCAATTGAATAATTTAAATACATTTTGTAAAGCACAATTTCTTATATGTTTATCGCAGCGCAGAATAGCATCTAATTTATCTAAAGCAGGAACGTCTTCATAATCATTATCCAATGTCTCGATAATAGGGTCGATTCTGTCATCTTCCAGTAAATTTGTCTATTGTCGTTTTTCATGTCCTTTAACATACATTCAGGAAAACGCATTTTTCAACATCACGGCATCAGTGATTAAACGTGTTTGGCCCTGTAGTATGGAATGGTTCCATCTTCCCATTGCAGATTGTGATATTTTCCAATCAACCATGCAACTTGAGATCTCTCAGATCTCATGACCAAACGGAATGGTGTAAGACTCGTAAAAATATAATGAGAGAGTACAAATCCCTTTGTCAGAATCGCAATTTCTTTCACGATAAATCCTTGCAGATCCACAAACGTTGGTACAACCATAATGAAATGATATTGGCGAGAACTACGGTGGACGACTGATGTCGATCATCGAGTATCGCAAATTTTATAATGTTTTAACATTGGAGGGGATTATTCCTGATTCATGTAATTTTGCGGACAACAATTGTCAACGGGTTATATTGAACAATGGGATCGCGCAAGATGAGGCAATATGCGGTAGTATTTGCAGGTACGTCTTGCTTACATTCAAATTCTATCCTTACGTCCACAGTGGCATTTTTGACAGACTCGTTTTGTCGCGAGCAGTCAATGACCGTGAGAGGACCGCACTCTAGAAATTTTGCCATGATAAATAATACATTATCATTATTGCATCCGTAATAAGATTTACGAAAACGCGCATACATGTCGAATAGGATAGCGTATCTCTTTTTATCAAAATCCAAATTTAAATCATTATACGGATAAAATTCAGAGTTTAAATAGAGTTTAACGTTTGCCAATTTGCAGTCGTCGAATTTGGTAATATCTTTCGACGCTACATATTTTCTATCATTCTGTAGTGCAAAGATTACGTATCGCGGTTTCTCCAACTGAGAGGCAGTTTTCACAGTCCACGAATACTTGGTCGTACTGTGTAGCAAAGAAAATTTGTATAGATTCCACGAGCGGAAACTCATGTTCAAGTATAATATCTACCGCTTTCCAACGCTCGTAGCAAGGACAGTTTACTAATTTCGTTCAATATTACGTGAGGCATACGCCATTGTATTTTGTGTAATTCAATCTCAGCTTCAGCCGCCTGAGCTCCAAATAGACAATTGTAGTCGTTGTGCGAACGTATTAGAATCAATTCATGACGAGCGTTAATCACAACGCGCTTATAATCCTCGCAAAATCCTAGCAACATGTTGAGCGGCACGCAAAAATTTAAGTAATCTTCATCATCATTATTTACAACTATATTCCACGCAGCGTTGTGCAAGATTTTACTTCTCTCATGTGTTAGGAAGATGTAGTTTTTAATCGTACAAGTTATTCCAACGTTTCTGTTGCGATCAATTTCCACACCGTTGAGTTCATGTCGAAGTTCATCAAACATGAATGCAACGCAATTATTTCCCAATATCATTAGTTCATCCTTTTTCCTTATCGTCAATTTTCCCTCAACATAAAAGAAGCTTTCGCACAGTAACGTGTACAAATCCTGATGCTGTATAGGTATCCGTATCTCCGCTATATCCAAGTGTTGTATTTGCGTATGGATTGTACGTATGAGTTTTAATCCTTACTATACAGTCGTCAAAGATCGATTCGCTTTCAATGTTCAAAATATCAATCATTCTTTCAATTATTTCGTACGACGAATCTCAAAGACTTTAAAAATTCACGATTCAACGCGCTGAGCTTCTTTTTAGCGTAACCAGACACCCGATTATTATCACCAGACACCGCTCGCCTCCTCGCAAAAGTGTTGTCCCTCGTAAAGATATTGTCTCTCGCGTGCTCCGTTTCGTTCGACACGAGCATATTATTTTTGACGTCGTCGTACGTGCAATCGTACGGTAATTTCCTCTCCTCGAAAATCGAGCAATCGACCCTCCTGATCCACAACACGTATCGTTAAATGTATCAGTAATGCTTCGCACGACGATCGGTAGATAAATGATTTGCACGGGCGTTTCCGATATCTTATATCCCGGTGGTACGCTCGGAGAAAATTCATGTATCGTGTGTACGCGCTTGCTATTGCTATATGCACCAGCGGTCGCACTGCATTCTATATGAATAATGTTTACATTAATAATATTTATCGGCACATCCGATTCGTACCATTTCCGCGGCTGCAATACACGATTTGAGAATCCCAACGATCCCATGTTGTTGGGCTTATTAAAATTTATTCTGTATGCGCATTTAATTTCACTTTTCAACATATTATGATTAGAGCAAATCACTGTTGGATATTTCTCATCATTGATATTAATAATGTTGTGGGAATCGAATTGTAAAATTGCATGCGTTAGATATTCATTTATACCATGCAATTCGTACGATCCTTCGGGAATTGTAATTTCCTTGTCGTCGTTGTCAAAGTAAAATTTATTATTCGAGGAATTCACGTTCGGTATTGTATGATAAGTTCCAAAATTTGTTAAACCAAGTTCGCAATCATCATCGTTCAAATCTATAGCTGGAAAGTAGCTTACAGCAAGAACGCTACTTTTGCCAGTCAATGTAAGTGTCAGTGACATGTCGAATACTGAGTCATGACAGTAGAGTGTTAGGCTTTAAATTTAATCGTTTGAAGAAATTGCAGACACAATTGTCCGCAAATACTCTGATTATAATTTTGATAAGACGCGCGATTGTATTCAATTTTTCTTACATTCTGTCCAAAATTTCTCGGGTGGCCAAAGATTTCTAAAACTGTCAAAATATACAACATCATCTCCCCTCTTTGCGTATGCTACACAATGAATACCGGGGCCCGCAACGTCGTTCAAATTGATAATGCCGCTCTCATTTCGTCGCACGCCGCTTATCGGTAAATTATTGCGCATGAAAACGCCTCTAAAGAAAGGTATGTACATATATCTTGCAAGTTGTTCCAATTGTACGTTAGTTGTTACACTCACAGGCATTTTTAACGTTTTTCTAACGGTTTTTTTTGTTAGCAGTCGTTGAGAACCCCCGTCCACTCTTGTACGAAGCGAGATAAAGTCCACGACCTTCCATAGCACGATTGTGACGTTGCATTTCTTCGAATTGGCGTTGCGCGGCCTTGCTATCGTTTATCGCGTTTGCGATTCCCGCTGCTCCACCAGCCAAAGAACCGACTATTCCCAACAAAAGGAAAATCGGTAAAATACCACCACGCTTCGCTACTGGAAGTATTCGTTTTTTCAACATCTTTTTCTTTTTTGGTGATTTTTTCATCTTCATTCCCATACCAAATTTCGTTTTTGCCTTCATGGCTGTCCGAACAGTCGTAGCAGCCGCTCTTTCACCAAGAGTCGAATCTCTTGCGGTTCCCGCGCCTTCGCAGCTAGTATACGATCCGCAACGTGTCGTTCGCCGAGGTCGTTGCTTCGCGAGTAAGCTATATCGTGCTCGCGACACGCGGCGTCCAATGGATTGATATCTTGATCACCTCTAGCCAATCGTTCTTTTAAACGAGTTTCCGGTCCGCAAAACTGATATCCAGCAGTATGCAATTTGATAGGAAGAGCGTTTATCGCACGATTCAATAGACCGCTACCTCTTATAATTCTCGCTGACATTCGTAGCAATCTTTAATAAATGGTGCTGGACCGTCGATATGTGTTTGCTGCCACGGTAAATTATAATGTCACAAACATCTACGATACCGTTGTACTTCAGAATCAGCCTTTATATGTTCGGGAAGTTTGTCCCAGTCGTTCCACATAGCGGCTAAACTGTCTCAAAAAAATAATCTTTGATATATATTGTAATTCATGATATATATTGCTGTTCAGAGGTAAGCTCGAGAATATGATTGTCGTCCGACAGATGAAAAAACATTTTCAATACTGAACGGTTTCGATTCGGTGCACATCTATAAATAGGTCTTCCTATGACTCATTCTTAAAATGCGGTTTGTGCGGCAAGCGACGATAATCAAAGTTATAAACTTTGACAATAGACTAATGCTTGAAAAAGAAATACGCAAGCGTGGAAGCATGTTATCAATTACTATACGCGGTATGATTTGCGGTCCTTCGAATTGTGGTAAGACTAATGTATTGATAAATCTAATTGAAAGTCCGTACGGTGTTCACTTTGAGAACCTATACGTATACTCAAAATCGCTTTAACAACCGAAATATCAATATTTGGAAAATTTATTGACACCGATAGACGAAATTGGTTATTTCACATTCTCTAATAATAGTGAAGTCGTTCCTCCAAGCGAGGCGCTTCCGAATTCCATTTTTATCTTTGATGACGTGGCGTGCGATAAACAAGATACGATAAGAGAGTACTTTGCAATGGGTCGACACTCGAGCGTCGACTGTTTTTATCTTTGTCAAACGTATGCCAAGATATCCAAGTATCTTATACGCGACAATGAGAACCTGCTGATTTTATTTAAACAGGATAGTACAAACTTGAAACATGATCAATGATCACGTAAATACTGACATGTCATACGATGATTTTCATGTATTATATCAGAAATATTGGCAGCAGAAGTATGGATTCGTAGTTATTGATAAAGACAGCTCGCTGACCATTAGAAATTTGGCGCAAAGTATAGAAAATATTTTAACAACCAATGTCCCCATGGTAAATTTAACGCAAGATGAATGGAAAGAATTTCGGAGCGCGACTCAATGTCATATATGTGAGAAACCATTCGTGGAAGATGATGGTACGCGCGTACGCGATCATTGTCATTTGACCGGACGGTACAGAGGTCCCGCGCATTCAAATTGCAATTTAAATTACAAAGAATCTTTTTGCATCCCAATAGTATTTCACAATTTATCCGGTTATGATTCTCACTTTATAATCGAGGAAATAACCATAGCGTTCGAAGGAGAAATCGATTTACTTCCGATAACAAAAGAAAAATATATTTCATTTACAAAACATGTTAAAGGTACATAAGACAAACCGGGAACTCACATTAAATTACGTTTTATAGATTCATATAAATTTCTCACAAGTCTCGACAAATTGTCATCTTTTCTGAGCAAGGATAAACTCAAAATTTTACAATTAGAATTTAAAAATTTATTCGCCGAGAATTTCAATTTACTAACAAGAAAAGCGTCCTTCCGTACGAGTACATTGACTGCGTAGATAAATTTCAAGATGCGTGTTTTCCATCGCGAGAATCATTTTACAGTTCCTTGACTGGTAACACAGTATCCGAGAGCGATTACATGCACGCTGAATGTCAAAGCGATTCTTCATTCAAACGCTAGGCGAATATAGCGATTTATACCTCAAAACTGATGTCTTGTTATTAGCAGACATTTTTGAAAATTTCCGCGAGAGTTGTATCAACAGTTATGGGCTCGACCCCGCGTATTACTATACTCTTCCCGGCTACACGTGGGACGCTATGTTAAAGCATACGAAAATTACATTTGAATTATTCACAGACATTGACATGGTTATGTTTATCGAACGAGGTATATGCGGTGGTCTGAGTTAATTCCAACAAGTACGCGCATGCTAATAACAAGTACATGCAATCGTATGACTCATCGAAACCATTAACGTACTTGATGTATTTCGATGTTAATAATTTATACTAATGGGCAATGTGCCAGCCATTGCCCTATTCCGATTTTCAGTGGGTTGATAATGTTTCCAATTTTGATGTATTATCGATCGCGCTCGATTCGTCTACAAGCTACATCCTTGATGTCGACCTCGAATATCCGCAACATCTTCACGATTCGCATACTGACCTACCGTTTTGTCCGACACGCGACAAACCACTTAGCAAGCGCAAGGACAAGCTTCTTGCAACCTTATACGATAAGAAGCGTTACGTGATACACTACCGCAACTTGCAGCAATGTTCACGTCACGGCCTTCGTGTTACAAAAATTCATCGTATATTACAATTCACTCAATCTCCGTGGCTGCGTACTTATATAGAACTCAACACAAAATTTAGGACACTGGTAAAAAATAATTTTGAAAAAAATTTGTACAAACTGATGAATAATGTCGTGTTTGGCAAAACAATAGAAAATGTGCGCAATCGCGTAGATGTTAAACTTTGAACAAAATGGGACGGAAGGTATGGCGCAGAGGCATTGATTGCAAAACCAAATTTTCATAGCAGGAGCGTTTTTTTCTAAAATTTAATCGCTGTGGAATTACGTAAACTTGGGGTGAAATTCTACAAACCAATTTAGGTGGGTATGTGTATTCTCAATATATCCAAGACATGTTTGTATGAATTTCACCTCGATGGTGCCAATGTATCGGGAGAGATGTAAAGTCATGTACACCGACACGGATAGTCTCATATATCACATTGAGTGCGACGATGTGTATGAGAATATGAAACGCGACATCAACAGATTTGATACGAGCGACTATGTGACAGACAATGCGTACGGTATACCGCTCGTGAATAAAAAGGTACCGGGTCTAATGAAGGATGAAAACAACGGTACCATAATAACCAAATTTGTCAGACTTAGAGCAAAAATGTATGCGTTGCACGTGGATGATAAAAAGGATATGAAAAAGGTAAAAGGCGTCAAGAGTTACGTTGTCGCGAGAACGATAACGTTTGACGATTACATGCGGTGTTTGAACGAGGAGATTGAAATGACGCATAGTCAATCGTATATAAGATCAAAATTGCATAAGGTATACACCATTCGCGAAAAAAATTGCTCTAAATCCGTATGACGACAAATGGTATATCGTACCTACAACTACTGATACGTTACCGTGGGGACATTATAAAATACCAATGTAAATAATTGTATTTATTTATTTATTGTAAATATAAATTATATATTCTTTCAAGTAAATTTATATATATTTTTATTATATTACATCTTTATAATAAATTATTTTTATGTATTCAAAAGTTGTGCGATTTATCAAATCCCAACCATTTCGCAAAAACCTTATCTCCTTTTTTGCGTATCACCTTTTCCACGAGATACACGTCGGGGTTAGCAACGTTATGTAGCTCGTATTCGTAGAATCCTCCGGCTACTGGATTTCTGCGCGAATCTTCGAGTAGATATGTCGCGGGATTAGTTTTCTGTATTTTGATAATTTTAAACACTTCGGTCGACCAATTTGGTCTGTAACCTTTATCAAAAATGGTCTTGAATTTACTCAATCGTATCGAATCACCTACTTTGAATTTCGCTGGAGTAGCAATTTTTATATTGTTATATACCATCGATAGGTCTCATATTGATAGTGCGATGTTTTCGCCCGTTATATTCTGCAACGAGTTGGGATAACGCGTCGACCCACTTGTAATTACCATTTAACGTAAACAATTTCCACATATTATTCTTTAAAGTGCGGTTGAATCGTTCCACCGAGGCTTTCATTATGGAATACGTTGAATAATGATTAACGTTCTGTTTCTTCATGAGTTTTTATACATTTGCATTGTAAAATTTCTTTCCTCTGTCAGTTTGAAAATTTTTCGGACATGTTCAACCATCTTGAGTAAATGTTACCTGTTTGGACACGGAACGATTGGACACCAAACAATTGGACACGTAGTATTGGACACGTTCAGATTGGACACCGTACGATTAGACACACACTTTGCACGATTGGACACTGAACGATTGGACACTGAACGATTGGACACTGAACGATTGGACACCGCACGATTGGACACTGCACGATTGGACACCGAACGATTGGACACTGTACATGGAAACTTTATCTTGATATATATTTTCAATATTTTCATAATACACACACACACACAGGGAGGTGCAAGGGAGGAGCCTCCGGCCCTCCCCCTCATCCACCTCGTTCACCTCGTTTCGCGTGGAAAGTTTCAAACCTATGTAAACTTTTGCTTTATCTTGCAATGTACATGCGAAGCGAGGTGTTCAATCGTGCAGAATGCGTGTCCAATCGTGCGGTGTCCGATCGTGCAAAGTATGTGTTCAATCGTGCGGTATCCAATCGTTCAGTGTCCAATCGTGCAAAGTGTGTGTCCAATCGTGTGGTGTCCAATCGTTCAGTGTCTAATCGTTCAGTGTCCAATCATTCAGTGTCCAATCATTCAGTGTCCAATCGTGCGATGTCCAATCGTGCGGTGTCCAATCATGCGGTGTCCAATCTGAACGTGTCCAATACTACTTGTCCAATCGTAGGGTGTCCAATCGTTCCATGTCCAAAGGGATCCTCCCTCTCGAATTATTTTTGCGATTGTTTCAGACATTTCGTTTCCGCTTTTACTTTTGAGCGGTATGGCCCACGAATACTTGCTCAGCACATCGATAACAGTGAGTATGTAAGTGAAACCTTTGTTGACTCGTGCATAAGGACGCATCTCGACCACGTCCGCCTGCCACATGTCATCGTATCCGTGTACTATGACGCGTCTACGCGGAAAATTTCTTCTCGCCGGAGCGTGCAATTCTTCCACGAACTGTCGCTTTTCAGAATTATTTTTCTTTTCTTGCATGTTTGATCGTGGCATATTTCGTAATAATGTAAAAGTTCATGTATAATTCTTTATGTATCTTTTTCTGAGTCGGATGTACTTTGCACACGTGTCTGAAGCATTTTCTGCATTTCAAGCATCATTATCTGAAGAGTTTGCACATGCGTTTCGAGTGCAATAATTGTTTCTTCAATTTCTTTCTGCCGATTCCTCAAAAGTTCAACACTCATTTCAACGTACCGTCTGTTAGCAGCGTCGTTATCATCTTCCGGTTGTACTACACGTCGTATCTTGCGCGATCTTGCGTTAAAGCCGGCGCTAATCAGATACAGAGCGTTATCTCGCACATAATTTCTTAATAATCTGTTCCATTCATAGTATGCCTTATTCGACATTCCGAGCGATATTCCAAATTTATTAATTGGCATTTCAATACCAAATGTATTGACAGAATGACTAGTATCGTCAACATGCTCTTTAATTTATAATAAGACCTGCCTCGCGAAGCTCTTCAATAATTGACAAGATTTCATTGTCATGGGCATTGTTGCCTGCTCGACGCCAAGCTTCCAGCAGCCGCAAACGATCTACCAATTCGTTGGTATCGTTCCAATGCACGTATTCAATTTTATTCTCACTCAGTGTCATAGTGCGTGATAAGTTTATACCTTTTCTAATTTTTCTTTTGATAGGAAATAATGAAGCGATTATATATTTATATTTGTACCCTTTGTTACTTAATACTGAATTACGCACATTGCTGCCGCGTCTATGCGCCTTTGTCGCCAATAATATACTTTTATATTTAGGCATATCGTTCTCTGTATATACGGCAATTCGGAAATTCTCTTGAAAATTAATTCGTAGGGACTCGGCGTTCCCGCATATTTTACTCCATCGATTATTATATTATCATTCTTATCTATTTCGAAATGTTTATCGCCGAGCATCATTTCTTCGTTGGAAAATTTAACACCATATACTTAATCCATCTCGTTATTTTCATCTTGGCTCAAAATTGTTCCGATATATTTTTGTCCGAGCGGACCAAAATGTTCTCGCAACATATTCTGACCTTCGGATGTTTGTAATTGACGTTGAACCGACGTCACAATCGCTTCGGGCGTGGTCTTAAAAATTTCTTCAACGGAAGGAGACGAGATTATTTGAGGTTGTTGTACAGCTTTTATCGGAGTCGATTGTTTCATTCGCTTTGATTGATTTGGTGTAGAAGTTATCAATGAGTCGTTTGACCATTTTCGCTCCCCCCCCCCCGTTAGATTTTTTTTCATAAGTCAGCGAAATGTTTGATCGTTTCTGCTTTATGCTCTCTTGATTCTTTTCCGGGTATACCAAACGGTTCCATTTTCGACGCATCAGATTCCACATCGATGGTATTCTCAACAATTGTTGTAGAGGTTCAGTGATTGACTTAAAATGTCTCTCCAAAGCGACGTCTTCCTCAATTTTACCAGTTTTTAAAGCGCGATATTTTTTGCGAATTGATTCGTTCGTTTTTGCAATCTCTCTCGCAATCTTTTCACGTTTATTATCATTGTTGTTTTATCATGATAAATATTTTGTAGAAGTTGTTAGACTGATGTGTTGACAGCGACTAACCGCTCTACGGTATCACAAATTCATTAAATTCTTTCTTATATCGTCCATTGGTCAGCGAGCTGTCTTTATCAATAACTACAAATCCATAATTGTGCTGCCAACATTTCTGACATAATGCTTGAAAATCGTCGTATGACATGTCAGTATTTACGTGATTATTGTACACATGTTTTAGGTTTGTACTATCCTGTTTAAATAAAATTAGCAGGTTCTCATTGTCGCGTATAAGATGCTTGGGTATCTTGGCATACGTTTGACAAAGATCAAAACAGTCGACGCTCGAGTGTCGACCCATTGCAAAGTACTCTCTTATCGTATCTTATTTATCGCACGCCACGTCATCAAAGATAAAAATGGAATTTGGAAGCGCCTCGCTTGAAGGAACGACTTCACTATTATTAGAGAATGTGAAATAACCAATTTTGTCTATCGGTATCAATAAATTTTCCAAATATTGATATTTCGGTTGTTGAAGCGATTTTGAGTATACAGGTTTTGAAAGCGAACACCGTACGGACTTTCAATTAAACTTATCAATACATTAGTCTTATCACAATTCGAAGGACCGCAAATAATACCGCGTATAGTAATTGGTAACATATTGCCATGCTTGCGTATTTCTTTTTCAGGCATTACCCAGATAGCACAAAGATGAACATAAGTTCAAAGGGAAATCATTTTAAAGAATACTCGTAGAATTAGAAAAATGAATATCTGAAGAATTCTTGAAGAATTATCCATAATCAGTTCATCTTGAAATATTCTTTATAAATTCATTTTAATGAATACTTTGCGACTATGTACTATGAATCCTTTGAGAATTTATAAGGACTTACTTGTTATTTTTCCACGCATGGGCAAGACTGTGTGTGTTCAGTTCGGACTTTATCTTGTACAGTGTGCAATGTGTTAAGTGTATTTTGCAATAAAAAGGTGGTAATATATTTATATATGTTGTGACGAAGTCACCAGGAGCCGAATATCCGCCCCTGTAAAATAATCGGTGCCTTTTGGTGCCACCAGACGTTGCGGCGCTGGAGCTCCCGGTCTCCCCACTCGACCGCCTCCCTACTCTACTCGTAACGGAGAGTGGGAGGCCGACCGCCGGGTATATAAGCCGGTTCGGCCGGAGAGCCGACACCTAGTCCTGTCCCGATTCTACCTCGAGGGAGTTCCCCCAAAGCTTCAGACACAAGCGACTATTCTGATACGATCCTCCGGACAACAGGCGTTCTCGTTGATCCGACCGGGCGTCCCCGGCCTCCGACTCAGTACCAACCATCCTCCGGACAACGGGAGTTCTCGTTGATCCGACCGGGCGTTCCCGGCCTCCGGCTCCTTGCCGACCATCCTCCGGACAACGGGAGCTCTCGTTGATTCGACTGGGTGTCCCCGGCCTCCGGTTCCTTGCCGACCATCCTCTGGACAACGGGAGCTCTCGTTGATTCGACTGGGTGTCCCCGGCCTCCGGCACCTTGCATGGGCCAAAAACCGTCCGTCTCCGGACGCCTACAAGTAAACCGCCCGTCTCCGGGCGCATAACGTTGACATCCGTCCGTTTCCGGACGATACCAACCAATCCGCTCGTCTTCAGGCGAGGAGAGAGAGAGAGAGAACCGTCCACCACCAGGACGCCACCGACCGCACAACCAAGCGTCCGCCTTTCGTGCGCTTCCGCCAAGCCGTTCGCCACCAGGACGTCACCGACCGAATCGCCAGGCCGTCCGCCAACAGGACGCCACCGACCGAATCGCCAGGCCGTCCGCCACCAGGACGCCACCGACCGAGCCGCCGAGTGCCCGCCATCCGGACGCCACCGCCCAGGCGTCAACCACCAGGACGAAACCGAGCAGCCAGCGTCACCAGGACGACACCAACGGCCCCACACGGGACCAACTTGTACATACCGCCCTTTGTATATACACATCCCCTTTCGAATGTAAACAGCGTATCCGAGCATAGCATATCGAACTTTTATTGTACGAATACAATAAACTCGTCTAAGAACGACACAAGAAGGGAGTCTATCACCCGCCGTGCCTGTCCTTCTCCCGAACCCTGACCACGAGAGCAGTTCCGCGGCGTCGGGAAAGGCGAAACATTACAATGTATTATATCAGACTACAAAAGCACAGTGCTACATAATTATATTAATAATTAGGTGTTATTGAATGGTAAGTATTAATTGAACTAAATATATTCCTATTACCTAACCTCAAAATAAACGCATACAGTCTTTATTTTTGTTGTTTATTCATTCAGTAAACAAACTGTTTTAGATGGTTTGCCAACAGAATCGATCAAAATCTCTATCTATTGATAAATTTGGATAAATATTTGTCTGCATGTAGTTCATGTTTTCTCAACAGGCGATTTTTGACTATATGAATACAAATATTATATAGGCATATTTTACTTTTATATAGAATGTCTTATTTCTTAAGTCTTTCTAATGTATAATATAATGTTATATAATTTCATACATATATTTTATTACAAATTTATCGAAGTCACTCACGCATCACAATAAAAGTTTTAGACGAAAGTGAAAAATAACCAACTACTATAAAAAATAAAAATAAGTTGTATTTATATACATTTAAAGAAAAACTTCCGAAAAGCACATACCTCTGATTTCTTTGCCATCGCGTATACCTACGTATTTTGACGCGCTTGTTATAGCCCCAGAAAAGGCTATATAATTAATAAATGAATATATATATACATATATAATTATAAGGAAAGCGACTCGAATTGATGCCGGAATGCATCGCGACCGAAGCGATAATCGCGCGAGCCGCTGACGCAGCGAGCCACGCGCGCCCGAGACCGAATGCGAACACTAGACCGGAAACCTCAGCTCAGCACCCGCCGTGATGAAGCGACAAGCAGTTGTTGATTAGATCCTAACGAGTAATAATCGTCACGGGCAGCTGTTGAACGAGATCAGCAGTCAAACACGAATACTTAGAGATCAAACGCGCGCCTGAGATAAGTCGACGCGTATCAGGCTACCTGCACGAGGGTGTATACGAGAGATACCGCTCTCTCACTTTAACCGACAGTAAGCGCGAGTGATATAACGTTCGCTGGGAGCAGTGACAAAATAATCGTACCTTAGATTTTAATTAGAATAACGTTTAATGCAAAATATATGAAGAGAATACAAGCGATTTAATGAAAATAAAGAAGATAAATTTTTGACATAAAAAGAGTGAAAAGAGAGAGAGAGAGAGAGAGGAACCGCCCGACACCTTTCCGGCATTCCCTGCACGATCCCAAAACAAATCTCGTGCCCCTTCGCGGAGGCATGACAAATTTGGTGGCAGCGGTGGGATCCTGGGAACATCCCCGGTGGATCTTAGGGATTTGGCACCTCGACCGTCATGCAAGTCCTGCAATAAAAACAAAAGGTGCATTAACAAGCAGGCACGTCAGAAAGTTAACAAACACTGACTGACACAAAGAAGCCAAGGAAAAACCACGTGGAGAGCATACTACTACGGACTACGAGATAAACAAAGCATCGCAGGATTGGAGCGAGGACGTGAGCCGCCAAGCCGCTCGACCTACGACAACTCCATCGACGACGCATCGCCGCCGGAATGCGACCGCCAGCCTTATCAGCCGCCGAGCGAAGGACGCAGCGTCAGCGAAACCGAGCGAGAGACAGCGAGCGAATATGCGAGCGATACTACTACTGTAAGTCCGAACCAAATTAATTTTAATTAAATTTACGTGAATGTCGGAAGGAAGAAACGTACCGAAACCGATAGCAAATAAGTCGTGGTTGCTTAGCGAACGATCAAATCGAGCTATAAAATATTGCGAATTCAGTCTCGCGAGTGTAGCAGTAGAAGCGCTCCGAGATATACGCGATAGTGTCCGACGGAACCTCGAAACTCGATACTCGAGTGATAGCGACACGGAGCTACCGAGCAATGTTATAACAGAACGCGAATTTCCATTTACGAGTTTCGACGCGAGTCTTGTTGAAAATAATCCAACTGACCCCACTGACAATTTACACAACACAACCAGACGAACGAGACCGTATATTAGTCGAACTCCAAGTCAGATATCACTCCGGCGAGAA
The DNA here is from genome assembly GCF_047496725.1 of Anoplolepis gracilipes. Classification (NCBI taxonomy): domain Eukaryota; kingdom Metazoa; phylum Arthropoda; class Insecta; order Hymenoptera; family Formicidae; genus Anoplolepis; species Anoplolepis gracilipes. The sequence goes on from NC_132975.1 coordinate 1,832,539, forward strand.
TTTTCATTGACATCTTACGAGAGCGAGATTTTTGATCCCGAAGAAATCTACGCACGAACGCGCGAGATGGCCGAAGCTCAAAATCCCCGCGCGTCTACTTTGTGACGAACAATTAATCAACCGGTACAACCGCGAGAAGAATCGACGAACGATTCTACATCCGCAATGCTAAGAGAAATGCGCTACGCAATACAATTCTTAACGGAGCAAGTAGCTCAACTATAGCAACGCGATCAAAATATAAGCCGTCGAGAAGAACTTTCCGAAAGCATATATTACGGACGGACTGATCGCGACATTAGAAACCGACGTAGCATGGCACCAAATTTCCTGACGTTAAAGGAAGCGAGACTAATGATTCCGAAATTTGACGGAATGTCGCGACACAAGTTACAAGATTTCTTAAATTCATGCACATACGCGATACAAAATATCAATCAGACGAAGAATCTCTTATGCAGACGATCTTATATACAAAGTTACGCGGAAGAGCGCGACAAGATTTTGAAACGCACGATATACACACTTTCGATGAATTTCGGACGCAATTCGAAGCATGTTATCAGACGAAACAAAGCACGACACACTTGCAAATGGAGTTTAATTCATTAAAACAAAAAACAAGCGAAACCGCCTACGCGTTTGGACAGCGTGTCGATCTAGTAGCTATGAAATTATATAATTTTATGACCGAAGGAAAAGAGCATACTCTAGAACAAAAACGCACGATTCAGCAAACTATCAGAGACTAAGCATTAATTAATTATCAAATCGGACTACGCGACGACTTGAAAGTACTCGTACGGTCACAACGCTTCTCGACGTTGCAAGAGGCGATAAACGGCGCGAGCTCAGAAGAAAAACTTATCAAGCCGATGGGAGCAAGAACCAACAGTTATCAAAACAAAAATAAACTCGACTCGAATTACTCGCGACCGCCTCGAGATACTAATGCGACCTGTTTGTGGAAAGACCGGACATTATGGACGGGATTGTCGAACGAGCAGATACGCTCTGCCAAAACCCGAAAAACCACGCGTCAATGTAGTGGAAAAATTTTGCAAATATTGTAAAAAGCGCGGACATAATTGCGACGAGTGTTGGTCTTTAAACGGCCGATTGCAAGAAAAACCACTGAATCGGAAAAACCCGAATAACACGAATAAATCGAGCGATAATCAGAATAATTCAAAGAGAACGCGTTATAAGACGCGAGGAAAGAGTTTCGACTCCGAGCGTAGTAACGACGAAGAAGAAAGAAGCGATAGCAAGGTAAAGCGCACGCTGGAATATCAGATGACACACGTACGACAGACGCGAGATAAACAGGGACTCGACATCGTGACGATGCCCATACGCGAAACGAAGACAGGACACATAAACATGCTATACGATTCCGGTGCGACCATATCGCTAATAAAAGTAAAGCATTTAAAAGGAGAAACATTAATATATAATAAAAAATTAGCGTTAATAGGAATAACCGGACACAAAGTATATACAATAGGGAAGATGCATGCGACAATTAATCTAACAGGACAAGACATTAAACATGCAATTTACGTAGTAAAAGACGACTTCCTCATGGAATACGACGGGATACTAGGAATCGATTTCCTAAGGAAACAAAAGGTATCCTGCGATTACAAAAATAAAGAGTTAAAAATCGGTACGGATGTACTCAAGATGCGACCATATAATAAAATTATTTTGAAACCGCGCAGTGAAACAATCGTGCAAGCCGCGACTAATCGAAACGAAACGGGAATAGTACGCGCGAGAGAAACCGCCCCTGGAATATATATAGGAAGATGTCGGTAGAACCGAAAAACTTTCTCTGCCCAATCAGCGTTATCAACACAACAGACGAGACTATTGAGATACGTACACCTATTGTAACTATAGACGACATTGATAAAGATAACCCGCTCGATATCTATACAATAGCCGTGGGGACGATAAAAATACCCCACGTAACGAGCGCATCTGACAATTGTTGCGAACACAGCATCTCAATTTTGAAGAATGACAGGCACTCTTAAGGATATATGACGAATATAACGACATATTTCACCTGAATGGAGAACCACTGTCGTGCACTGCAACGGTAGCGCACGAGATAAATACGCGCGTAGACGCCTTAATGGTAAATGTAAGACCGTATCGCCTTCCGGAGAAACATAAAACGGAAGTAAATAAACAAGTGCAACAAATGTTGGAAGACGGAATAATTCGTACCAACGCGAGTCAATGGAATGCTCCGCTATTAGTAGTACCAAAAAAGACCGACGTATCAGGTAAACCGAAACTTCGAATAGTTATAGACTTTCGAAAGCTCAACGACTTGATGATCGGCGATTCCTTCCCTCTGCCTAATATTACGGATATACTGGACCAGCTGGGAAACGCAAAGTACTTCACAACATTAGATCTAGCGTCTGGATATCATCAAATACCAATGGCCGAAAAGGACAAGCCTAAAACTGCTTTTTCAACTCCGTATGGACATTACGAGTTCAACCGAATGCCCTTTGGATTAAAAAACGCATCGGCGACATTTCAGAAATTAATGAACTCTGTATTGACGGGAATACAAGGACTCAAATGCCTGGTCTATCTAGATGACATCGTCGTTTACGGAGCAAGCCTCGAAGATCATAACAAGCGACTCAAAAAAGTACTGCAACGACTTCGAACAAATAATTTAAAATTACAGCCGAATAAATGCGAATTCCTACGCAAGGAAGTAATGTACCTGGGCCATATAATATCAGAACATGGAATATCCCCTGACCCGTCTAATCTAACAGCGGTAAGAGATTTCCCGACGCCAAAAAGGGTGAAAGATATCCAATCATTTATAGGTCTAGCCGGTTACTATCGAAGATTCATAGAAGATTTTTCGAAAATAGCTAAACCATTAACGAAACTAACAAAGAAAACTGAAAAATTTGTGTGGACCGCAGAGCAACAAAATGCCTTCGAAGTACTTAAAAATAAATTAATGACGGCACCCGTGTTAAAATATCCAGATTTTGCTGAACAATTTAATATAACTACCGACGCATCCGACTACGCGATCGGAGCGGTATTATCGCAAGGAAAGATAGGCAGCGACCGACCGATAGCTTACGCCAGCCGAGTACTGACCCGCGCGGAACAAAACTATAGTACTATATCGAAAAGGAACTATTAGCCATTGTATGGGCTGTAAAGCATTTCAGATCCTACGTGTACGGAACAAAATTTAAAGTCATTACAGATCACAAACCTTTAATATGGTTATTTAACGTAAACGATCCAGGATCACGATTAATCCGATGCCGAATAAAATTAGAAGAGTACGAGATAATACATAAGGCCGGACGTGCGAACGTGAACGCCGATGCGCTAAGCCGCAACGTAACGCGAGACGACGACGAGCAAGAGAGAGAAAAGATCCTCACCGCCGAAGACAAAGAGATGGACGATATCAGCAGCGAAGAAAGAGATAAAGAAGAGAACGAGAAAGATAGGAACGATACTACACGTGCCTATAGCGCAGAAGAAAAGAAACAAATATTATATGAATATCGACGCACCCACGGGAGAACACCAAGGTATCGAGAGGACGATAAACAGAATTCGCCTCAATTGGACCAGGTTAACAAAAGACATCGAACGGTACATTAAAAAATGTAAAACTTGCCAAAAGAATAAATTAACGCGACGATTTAAAGAACCTCTCGTTATCATCGATACACCGAGTAAACCGTTCGAAAAATATGCGCTAGACATAGTCGGTCCATTGACGATAACTAATACCGGAAATAAATACTCACTAACTTTTCAAGATAGTTTGACGAAACTTAGTAAAACAATACCGATACCAAATCAAGAAGAAAACACCGTGAGTAAAGAATTTACCACGAAAATAATTTAAGAATACGGAATACCGGAAAAAATTTTAACCGATCAGGGCACAAATTTTTTAAGCGAAATATTTAAAAATACGTGTAGATTATTAAAAATAAATCAAATTCAGACGACCGCGTATCATCCTGAAAGTAACGGCGCGTTAGAACGATCGCACAGAACGTTAACAGAATACCTTCGACATTATATTAATAATGACCAGACTGACTGGGACGAATGGATTCCGTTCGCGATGTTCACCTAGAATACTACGCCACATACAGTTACAGGATACACGCCCTTCGAGTTAGTATACGGGCACCAAGCCGAAATACCGACAGCATTGACGAAACCACCACAACCGACATACAACTATGACGACTACGCGCAAGAGCTAAAAGAAAGACTACGCGCCACGAATCAAGTTGCAAAAGATAATCTCACAGAGAAAAAACTGAAATCAAAGGAACACTACGTTCGAACCGCGAAGGAAACCAAGTTTAAAATCGGCGATAAGGTACTCATATACGACGAAACGCTACGACGCGGACGATCGAAAAAACTCGAATCCCTATGGATCGGACCGTACACAATAATTGAAAAGTATTCAGATATCAATTATATGGTAAAAAAAGGAAGGAAAAGCACCCACTTACACGTAAATAAGCTCAAGCTATATATAGAAAACTAGTACTCATCTCTTTCGAGAATCCGACCGACGAAAAGCTAATTCGATAAAATCCACCTCGTCCTGATACCACCGCAGCTCCAAGCAGAGGGGGTGTAGAGGACCCATGGCGGGAACAACAGCCCGCACAAAGCGGGTGCCCGGATCGCTGAACGTAACGCGGAGAGACATAGTGCCCCCCGCGACCCGGGAACTCCGAAAAACGGCGCGTCGCGCCCACACTACTGGGTCCACCGGAAGCGGTAGACCTACAACCGGTAGACGTCCCGAAAAACACTCCCTGCAGATATCGGGATGATAACCATGCACACTCACTACAAACGGGAAGGCACCAGTGATCGCAAAAAGCCTGCATCGTGCTGATCTGTCTCGCACAAAAGTCGTTAAGAGACTAAACCAACGACATTATAATATTATCGGTGTATCTTCCGCTGGATTAGCGCGAACTCCGCAAAGTCAGAGAAGGCGAGCGATACCCAAGAGATAAACTATAATAAAATGAAATATAATATGATATTACAGGACATTCGCCTGCTGGATCAGCAAAGGTCACACGAAAGACGACGAAACGAATCTCTCATACCAGATACAAGAATTTAAACATAATCCAAGATTATTCTTTGAAGAAATCGGACATATCCACTACGCAAAAGAAAACTGGAAACTAGTAATAAAATTAGACTTATCAAACTTAGACGAAAGATACGAGCAAATAAACGAATATCTAAAACAGACCGAAAAATTATGCGAAACTATGAAATTTCACACCCATTATCTTCGAGATACATGCGTGAACTTAGACATTCTAACAAAAAAAGAAGCAAAATGTTTTAAAAATGTCATGATACAAATTAAAATGATATATAAAAAACAGACAAATAAACGACGAGGACTCATAGACGGAATAGGTTCCTTAACAAAGTCATTATTTGGCACAATGGACGTTAACGACGAAAAACGAATTAACGAACAACTAAACATATTAGAAAAGGTCAACAGACAGTACAGCATGCCGTACAAAACCAAATTAAAATAATAAACACGACTATCGGGCATATCGATAAAATTGAAAATACAATACAACGTAACGAATACCTTTTACAGAAACGAGTAAATGAATAGAACGCAGCGAGATAAACGAACACTTTACCATAATTACCGCAGTAATAGCAGAATTAATACGCGACGCGGATAACATTATAGAATATCTAACATATACAAAAAACGGAGCAATGCATCCGAGATTAATACCGATAGATAGCATAACAACACATTTAAAGGCAGCAACACAGCAGTTGCCACAAGAAATGTACTTCCCTTTTCAAGTACACACCGAAGATTGGCTTACTATAGAAAAATACGCGAAAATAAGCGCATTTAGCGATAAAGTAATTATTTATACCATTCTAATCTTCCCATTAATTGCGCAACCGAGCTATACCATAATGAATGTAATTGCGTTACCTGTATTCAATTATAACAATGTATTCGCAGTAACAGAAATTAACAATAAAATAATTGCGGTAAATGAAGAAAAACTAACATACGTTATAGTAACAGAAAAAGATTTAAAAGATTGTATTAACATTAACTCACAATACACATGTGAACACGCGACACCGACATATAGAGTAAATTTAAATGCACCATGCGAAATACAAATTTATACACAGCAGCGTCAACGTAACTGTAAGACGAAATACATTATATCAATGCGTACCACATGGATCGCATTACAACAGCCACAAACATGGCTCTACTCGACCGCTACAGAACAACAATTAACAATACAATACAACAAACGACAAAAATACAAAACAGTGATTAAAAATACTGGAAAAATTACACTGAAAGGAAAATGCAAATTAATAACTCCAGACATGACTATACAGACGAAACAAACAATCTATGAAACGGATATAGAAACGTACCTACCTGAATATAACTTGACACTGGTACGAGAACGCAACACGATAACACACGATAATGACACAATACAAGACATAGGTCAACATCGAATGGAGCTGACAAAACTAAAATTACAATTAGAAGAAATAGACAACGATCTAAAAAGTAACAAACAAAATTTCTTCGCGAAAAAACAATTCGTATATCCAATGGCGACAAGTGGAACAATCACGATAACAATAATAATAATATTAATTGTACTTTACATAGTTATAAGAAACAAAAATAAAAGAAGAAAGCGACCACTAATTAGGATATACGACGAGGAGCGATCCGAACCGATCGATCGACTCCCGAAACCAATATTAAAACGTAGCCTAAGCACGCGATTTTAGATAAGAAAAACGATTATATTTAAATATTGTAAACGTGGAAAACAAACAAAACTGTAAACTAGAATAAGAAAATAATATAAAAGAAAACATATAGTATATATATATATATATATATATTGGAAAACTTAAGACTCAAGAAAAACAGATAAATTCTTTAAAATAGAAAACGTCGTACCTCCGTTTTCTTTTCCAACGGGGGAAGGGTGTTATAGTCCCAGAAAAGGCTATATATTTAATTAATGAATATATATATATATATATATATATATATACATATATAATTATAATGATGCAAGAATGCATTGCGACCGAAGCGATAATCGCACGAGCCGCTGACGCAGCGAGCCACGCGCCCGAGATCGAGCGCGAACACGAGACCGGAAAGCGCTCTCGGAGACGCACCGGAAAGGTGTCGCTGAATTGCAAGAAGTACAAGCGAGGAAATTCGACTTTGAACTTCCTCGCCTGCACTAAAAGGTGAACCAGCGAATTCAGCAACATAACCATATTTGGTCATATTGCTAAGGGATCCCCTCCGAAAAACCATGCAGTTCGGAGGGAAGAACAGCACCCGCCGCGATGAAGCGACGGGCAGTCGTTAATGAGATCCTATCGAGTAATCGTCACGGGCAGTTATTAAATAAATCGAGATACACGAATAACTAAAAGATATACGCGCGCCGGAGATAAGTCGACGTGTATCATACGATAGTGTCTACGAGAGAAACCGCTCTCTCACTTTACCCGACAGTACGCGCGAGTGAAATAACGTCCGCAGAGAGCAATGACAAAATATCATACTATAGATTTAATTAAAATATCATTTATTGTTTAAAAATAAAAAAGATAATAAAAAAGTGGTTAAACGACATTACAAAAGGAGTGAAATAAAAATCATTAAAATAAAAAGGAGGCCACTGCCCGCCGTATCCCCGGCATCCCTACATGATCCCGAAAAATCCTGTGCCCCCTCCCGGAGGCACAACACGACATATACATCGTAACTCTAGTACCAACTCGGTAATCACCAATCATAGGCTTGAGTTTAACCATGATTTTGATTGGGACAACGTTAGAGTACTTGATGAGGCTCCCTTTTATACGAAGAGGCTCATCTCTGAGATGTTCTTTATAAAAAGACAAAAAAATGGACTGAATTTACAGACTGACACGGAAAATTTTCCGAACGCCTACCATGACATTGTTAACTCGCTTCCAAAAATATAGTAGTGGGAACACATTATATAAACACGTAACTCGATGTATAATCCGACAGTATTTGTTCGACCGTCACAGCACACTTTGTTCAGTCAACAATTGAGATCAACCATCACTGAATATCGTTAAGCATGAGTGACCAATTAATAGTTACTAAGGGATTTTCGAGTCTAACTGTTTTTGTGCATTTTACTCCAACATCCCCGATATTTGCAGGTTTCAACTGCCATTGCATTCGATACAATATTCACGGATTAGTGACTCATTTTTATCATTTTTATTGTTGACTTCCTGATTTTAAATCTGAACTTTACATTCGTCGGAGATTGTCCAAAAAAATCATTGTTAATAGGATAATTATATTTGTGTTTTTAATATTTATTTTTATTTTTATTTTTATTATCTTTATTATTTATTTATATCTTCACCAAAGACATTTCACTTATTATATTTGCGCTGATGAAGACTCAAAATAGAGCTCGAAACGTTCGTCGTATTTAATTTACATTGTTATTTTTCGGGATAAGGGTGATTTTAGGAATATTTTGCGTTTGCGATGATACTTCCGTCAATATTTTTATACCTAATCAAATTGCGACATATTAATGATTTTTGACTTTAAGTTGTTTTTACATAATATATTGGTCATTACATAAAATGTTTACACCTTAATATTGATTGAATATAATAATCACCTTTGTTAGCTATCCTGTTTATACGATATATTTGCTCTCTATAGCCTAGTATATTTAGTGATTAGATTCACATATTAAATCATGCATCCTTTCCAAACTTCTTAAATCTTCCTCATCAACCACTACCAATTCCAACCTGAATCATTCCCATTCCTCCCCCCTCCATCCCTCCTCTTCTTATTTCCGCAAAAAAAAATCTAAGTCTTCCTCGAGTCCTGCTCCCTGGTGGAACGCCACCTGCCAGGACGCAGTGGACCTTAGACGCCGCTTCCTTGCTACATATAAAAAAGTCCCCACCTATAACAACTTCCTTGCTTTTGAGAAACAGGAGGCACTGTCAAGGTATCTTAAAGCTTGTAAAACGTATCTTAAAGCTTGAAAAAAGAAAAGGTTGGAGAGAATTCTGTCAAGGAATCTCTCCACGTATGGCCATTTCCCGCATATGGCAAATAGTCAAGCGATTTAAGAATAGGCATCTGGGAGTGTCTCCTCTCTCTACTATTTCTAATTGTTCACCTTCTCCCGGTATCATCTCCGCAATTAACTCCTTGTGTCTTCCCTCTGTTTTCCATAAATGCTTTAACTCAATCTCTGAATTCCCTACCTCAACCCGTTGTTCCCTTTTCTCAACTCCTTTTCTCTCAATGAACTCAAGGTGGCCATCGCCTCCAGCAAGCTTCGTTCTTCTTCTGGCATTGACCAGATTGACTACAGAATCATCGCATCCCTCCTGGAAGAATATTTACTCGTCCTTTTGGAAATTTATAACCTCATCTTCAAATCCGGCTCTTTTCCTAGCTCCTGATCCCATTCCCTTGTCTTCCTTATCCCTAAAGGCCCCCCAGACAGGTACCGTCCTATCTCCCTAACCTCTTGCCTCCTTGAAATAATGGAAAAACTTATCCTTTTCCGCTTGGAATGATGGGTGGAATCTTCCAACCTCCTTCCACCCTCTCAGTTTGACTTTAGAAAGAAGAAGTCTTGTCAGGATAATTTGGGAATTCTCACTACAGAAATTTATACCGGATTTGTCTCGGCTCAGGACACGCCTTGTCTTTTCCTTGACATACAAGGAGCATTCGACAATGTCATCCCTAGTGTCCTGGTCTCGGATCTTGTGGGTCTCGACCTTCCAGCGGAGGTTTGCTGGTTTGCATATTGCTTGACTAGTCGTAGAGAATTACAGTTCGTGATCAACGGCTGCCTCTCTCAACCATATGTCTCGCTCAAGAGCGTCCCCCAGGGGTCTATACTTAGTCCCCTTCTATTCAATATCTACGTTCAAGGATGTGCCCGTAATTTGGCGAAGCCCTGCCGAATCCTGCAGTTTGCTGAAGACATAGTCCTCTATGCCCGCACCCTCAAGCTGCAGAATTCTATTCGATTCCTCGAGAGATCAGCCGATAGACTCTCGCGATTTCTCTTTTTTAGGGGTTTGGTGATATCTCCCGCTAAATCGGGTTTTGTCATATTCACTCAGAGAAGAGGCACAATCTCACCACCTTTACTCTTACTTTGGAAGGAACCGACCTAAAACCGGTTGACTCCCACAAATTTTTAGGCATCCATTTAGATCGCAAACTGAATGGTCACTCTCATGTGACCTCTCTCATACACAAATGTAACAAACTAACCAACCTACTTAAATCTATTTGTGGGGTTTGGTGAGGCGCGGATCCAGAGTCTCTTCTCATGATCTACAAATCTCTCGTGCGAGGTTCTATCGAATACGGGTGTTTCTTTCTTCCCTTCCATAAGAAATTGATGGAAGGCCTCGAAGTGGTCCAACGCAGGGCACTGCGATGTTGTAGAGGTGTGAGACGTACCACTCCTATCAACATACTTTACGCCGAGACTGGCAATTGAAATTTCGATTAACTTACCTAAATCTTATCTAAGTTCGTCCTTAAGTCCTTAGCTCTTGCTACCAGTCCATTGGTGGATAGGCTGCGTGACCTGCAGACATCCATATCAGTTAACAATAACCGGTTTTGTCTCTCCGAGAGGTTCCTCCTTTACAGGGCCTTTACCTCTGTCGCGCATCTCAGGGGCATCGTCGCCTCGTTCACCAACTTACCTATATTTTTATTTACCTATGATACCCTGTTTCTTTTTCCAGATATCCAGGTTACTCCTCCTTGGGAGGTCGACAGAATGGTGAATTCCCCCTCGCCCTCCTCCGAATTCTGCCTCATTTATTCCCGCTTTAACCATTTGCGGACGGAGCGTCCGCAGTTGTAAACAGAATTGGGCAGCTATTTGCCGACACTCGTCCGCAAAGGGTTAATACACAATCTGTTTTTCACAGACGCATCTAAGAGGGAGGGTTCTCGCTTTGTAGGATTGTCTTTTTATTCCCCCTTTCTTGAAGCTAGCGAACTGTATAGAGCTAGTGGTAGTTTTTCTATCTTTTCTGCTGAATGCCTAGCTATAATTATAGCTTTAGATCATATTCTCCACAATAATATTAAAAGTGCAGTAATTTTCACGGACTCACTGAGCATCATTAATAAGATCTCTTCTAGAAAAATCTACCATGACACGAACTATCTTATTCTAACTTTAAAAAACAAATTGAGATCCGCCTCTTTGCAGGACATTGCTGTTGACCTCATTTAGATTCCTACTCACATCGGGATCCCGGGGAACGAGACGGCTGACAAATTGGCCAAGAGAGCAATAGGTGAGGGCCTCTTAATCGATTACCTGTCCCTTCACTCTGACCTATATTCGCTTTCACGTGTAAATCTAATTGCTCTCACTCGAAACTTTTTAATCGAGCGGTCTCGCACAACGGGATCCGATTATTTCCAGGAATATACGTACTCCCCTCTCAAACCCTTGTTCCTGGGCGGGGGTTTCGGGAGATCAGCGGTGGTTCTCGTCTGCCGGGTGCGTTCTGAACACTACAACTTGAATTCTAGTCTTCACCGCTGTAAGATCGTCCCGTCTCCGTCATGCGACTATAGACATCCTGTACAAAACATTGATCATATTTTATGGCATTGCCAGACGTACCGGACTCAACGTATTCCTCTAATCTCCTCCTTGCGTGAATGCTTCCCTTTGTCTCCCCCTCCCAGCGTCTCTTCCATTCTTAAAAACTCTTCTGTAAAAATCCTAAACCCAATCCTGTCTTTCCTCAAAGCTTGTCATTTGAAAATATAGTTAGTGACTGACTTTTAAGAAAGGGAGGGAGGGAGAGGGAGAGAGAGGGAGGGAGAGGGGAAGAGAGAGAGAGGGGGAGAGAGAGAGAGAGAGAGAGAGAGAGAGAGAGAGAGAATCATTATAAATATACATTTACAAAAAAAGCTTACAATATACATATATACAATTATACATATATACAATTAAAACACATAATTATGTTAAAGTAAAAATGTGTAACTTGCTAGTCGCAAATTCAGAATTTTTCTTAAAAATAACTATGTGTTTTTTTTACGCCAATTGATTTGTCTCATTATTCTGTGCATAAAAGTATTAGGGTAAGATAATCGAAAAATGAATATTTTACGAAGTATCCCAGCAACACCGAATATAAATATTATATAACTTAGAAGTAACATGTAATATAACATATGTTACATTCTAAAAATATAATTATTATATAACTTAAGAGTAAATATGTAATGTAATATATGTTACACTATATGTATATTATAGTTACATAACTTTATTTTATATTTACAACATAACTGAGTTATGAAACTATTATATTACTTAGTTATAGTAAGTGAATAGTAATATAACTGTTATATTGTGTGTTACATAACATTTGTTATGTTATATTATTTATATTATATTGATAATATATAATTTGAATTACATAAAGTTTAAAACCTTATTTTTGCATAGTATGCACATTTGTATGCATATTAATTTTGGTTTTGAGCTCGCGCGGTATGTTTCTGCTAGTGACATATATAAAAAGAAAAGACGTCTTTTTTAGCAGCACATTTTCATATGCCAATTCTATTTTCATTGTTTAAATCAAAGTAAGTAGTCTTTTTTCAATAATAAACGTTTATCAAAAATCTATTAATAAATAATTAGTTTTTAAATAATTTAAATATATTACATATTTTAATACTTTATAAATAATTTTTAAATACGCAGTTATAAAGCTCATACAGCAAACGCATATCTTTTTCATGAACACCTCAATACGACAAAAATTTATTATACACGGTTCGACGACGAAAATCCCGCCACTTTGGGTATTTATCGACAGCCAATCGCTACGTCCGACAAATGCATCATATGACAAGTAATATAATATCTTACCGTGTGCTCGTGTCTTTTAGCTTTATCGGAAGTAACTGATGCTGTGAATAACGTACTGCATGCATTTGCTAATAAAAAGGTAATCCTCATTATCTTATTAATATACATTTATAAATAATAACTTAATGCAAAACATACATATTATTATTGGGTTTCTTTTGTAATCTATATTCAGTCTCTTTTTTGAAAAGTATGGTTATGCGGTAACAAAATAAGTATTTCTGATAAAATTATAAAAATAAATTATAATAATTATAATATGGTAAATAGGTTCTTTTTCATAATTTACAAAAATTATAAAGTTAAATAATTAATTCTATAAACATGGCATATTTTTTTTCATATGCCAATTCTATTTTCATTTATTTGCCAATTCTATTTCAATTTTATTGTATTTTTAACAATTAACCATACATTTTTTCACTTTCTTATTGCAACTTCCATATATGTACAAGTTAATGAAAGCTCTATAATTTCTTTCAACTAATATGATAAATATAATTTTAGTAAAAATTATGTTTATTATTATATTGGCTCGTTGAAAGAAATTAGAGCTTTCATTAACTTGCATATGAAAATTAGAAATTTTAGAACTCGCAAATTTATTTTAATGTTTCTTTATTCAGATTTTTATTGATATAACTTTTATTAAAACAATTCATATATATAGATTCCACACAGCATACACATACTGTACAAGAATAACATAGAAATGTTTAAAAGATGTTTTGCATGGTCAAAAAATATTGATTTACAATTTTGAATATAACTTATACATTTTTCTATTGCGTATTACTTTTTTCTCAATTTCATCATTTTACAATTTTATAATTTAATTATTTTATTTTACAGACTCTTTCTATGCATATCGTGGAAGTGCATAAAGTGGAGACAAATATAATAAAACAAAAAATTGTACCTTTTCTTTCACAAATATTGTGTCTTTTGTTTTTCGTAAGTAAAAATTTTATTATTTCAATAAAAAAGTATAGTATTTTAAGGTTCTTGATCTATTATTGTGGACATATGAAATTATATATATATATATATATATATATATATATAAGCAAAAAATCGTTTTAATCGTTTTCTTTATTTCAACATACTTACTTTTGATAAAATAAAATAATATACTAAAAACTTTTTTCTGAACTTCAATTAGTAAAAAATTGCAAATTTTAATCAATCGCTATGAAGTCTATTTTAATTGTAAATGGTCCGTATTCTGAGCTCACATTTATCGCTAAATGTGTCTCTAAATGTGCCTTAGATGACGCGCTAAATGTGGCGGTATTCTAAACGCACATTTAACAGCGCATTTAGAGGCGGACCGCCATGTTTAGCCTAAAGGCGCAACTTTATGGTGAAAATCCTATTCTGAGCCACATTTATAGCACATTTATGCCATATCGATAGATGCGCCGCTAAATGTGGTCGGAGGTACATTTTAGCAAGATAAAAGCGCTCTGTGCGTAACAGTTACGGTACGATTGACAAGTTTAATTGATTTTATCAACGTTATATGATTGATTTTGTTAATAAAATGGATATATATCGAGTTTCTTACAATTAATAAAGATTTTACACAACAATAATTATAATATTTGGGCACTTTAAAAATTTTCTTTATTTTAACAGTGCATCAGTGTGTAAAGCGAAGTATATAAATTGCGAAAAGTTAATACAATAGTACTAAACTAGAAAAGTACATACAAAAGTACAAAATAAATACAAAAATATATACAAAAGTACGAAAGTACATAATCATGGATGTATTTTGGAAGATATTGATCATACGATTGAAGTTCGGGAAATAAATGCAGTACGTGAATGTGAGTCGCGAGTGTTTCGAAATAGAATAGATGCTTTTGAAATTTATAATGAAGTTGTAAATTTATCTTATGGCGCGTAATTGACCGCGCAATAACCAATCACAGTGCCGCTATAAACGAGCAATTCGCATGATGTATGACATGATAGTCAAAATGTACCTCTAAGCTAAAGGCGCTATAAATGTGCGGTGAGAATATGACGGATCTTAGTCGTATTACCAGAACATTTATCAGCGCCTCTAAAAGTGATCTATAAATGTACGCTCAGAATACGAACCAATGTGTTTATTGAAAACATTGGTTTAGATTTTTATTATATTAATTTATTATATTAATTTATATTTTTTGTTATTGTTCTAACAAATAAGAATCAAAAAGTTTGTTAAATGTTTAGCTTTTTCAAAATGTCATGTTTTTCTCATTTCTAACGTCATATTTAACAGCTCAACAATGACAGATTATAAGCCTTAAAGAAATATAATTAGTAGCTTGAAATTTGCAATTTCTTGATTATTTTTTAATATTTTATATTTTTTTGGAGGGAATTTATGTTTGTTTAAAATATTCCCATCATGCCAAAAAGTATTCGGTATTTGTCAAAAAGACGAAGAAATCAATTGATAAATTGTGAAATAAATCGTAATAAATATTTAAATACATCTGAGTCAACTATTGCGAATAATGCGCATAATTTGGAAGAAATAATTACTTTTGATAATGCAGAAAACTTTAATAACACACTTAGTACAGATACTACTTATACAATGTTCCAAAATGTAAACAAATGCAATGAACTCTTAATAGAAACGCGGTATAACAAAGAAAGCGACAATACATTACAATGCAACAGTCCTACATTAACAAATACATTAACATATACATTAACAGATTTTCATTCTAATAATACTGATGATACTTTGTGGCAGGATTTACAAACATTAATTGTCGAACATAATATTTCACATTATACTGCTAACAAATTATTAACTATTCTTAGAAAACATGGTCATATAAATTTACCTAGTGATGTAAGGAGCTTAGTTAACACACCACGAAACGCGTCCGTAAAAATTAAAGTAATAGGCGGTGGCCACTATGCACATTTTGGTATTTCTTCTTTTCTCGAACGATCTATTAAAATTTATTCCAAATGCATTTAAAAAAACGAAATAAAGTTAAACATTAACATTGATGGTTTACCAATCTCCAAAAGTTCAGGTAGTCAGTTGGTCTATTTTAGCATCCATTGAAAGAATAGATGTTTATACGTCACTATTTATAATTGGCGTGTATCACGGTATGTGTAAACCAAGTGATGTCCTAATGAGTTTTTGAAAGATTTTGTCGATGAATTTCTCCTCCTTAATCAAAATAGTATAACTGTTTCTAATAAAAAATATGTAGTTTTTCTTAATGCAATCTTGTGTGATGCTCCAGCTAAATCTTTCATAACATGTACCAAAGGTCATACAGGATATTTCGCATGTCCGAAATGTGTTCAAAAAAGCAAATTTATACAAAATCGAGTAATTTATTCAGAAATCAACAGTATTTTGCGTACGAATGACACATTTAAAAATCGTGTACACATTGAACATCACACAAGGGACTCTATTTTGGAAAACCTTTCTATTGGCATGGTGTCTCAAATTCCACAAGACTACATGCATCTTGTTTGCCTTGGTGTTATGAAAAGATTATTACAAATTTGGTTAAGAGGAAACAAACACGTACGACTATCAATGGACAATATTCATAAAATATCCAATCATTTAATATCAATCAAGCCTTATATTCCATTTGAGTTTGCAAGAAAACCTAGAGGATTAAACGATATCGATCAATGAAAGGAATTTCGCCAATTTTTATTATACACTGAAATTGTCATTATGAAATTAATATTATCTCTGGTGTTGTGTACCAACACTTTCTTTGTCTAAGTATTGCTATAAGAATTTTAATAGATCCGCATCTATGTGTAAAGTTCAATGCTTATGCTAATTCTTTATTGTCATGGTTTGTTTCTCGCTATGGCGAACTTTATGATGAGAAGTATCTTTCGTATAACGTTCATAATCTTCTTCATCTCGCTAATGACATACAAACTTTTGGTTCTTTGGATAATTTTAGTTGTTTTAAGTATGAAAATTATATGCAAAAAATAAAAAAAGAAACTACATAAATGTGGAAAACCTTTGCAAGAATCGTATATCTGAGGAATTACAACTTTCCATTAAACAATGTTGTGTAATGCAATATCCAATTGCTATTTATAAAAAAAATAAAATTTGTTATTTACAGTTTAAAACTTTTAAAATTTCCATAAAAAAATTTGATAACTGCGCGTTACTTGATGATAATTCTGTTATTTGTGTATTAGAAATATTGGAAGACAATCACGTATTATCTATTCGTATACAACGTTTTTTACAGTCACAGTCTTTTTTTACAATCCCATGTTATTCGCAAAAGTTAGACATATCTTTTATAACAAATAGTAATACCTCAGATATTATACAAGTTCCAGCAACACGAATAAAACGAAAATGTCTAAAATTAAAACAATTAGATGAAGTTGATTCCTATATCGTCATACCGCTTTTACATGCCAATAATTAGATAGACAATAATATAAGCACATAGATTTCTTTATTTTTAATATTTGAACTTACGTACATGAAAAATGCATAGAAATTTTAATTTTTATAACATAAATACTATAAAAATGTAAAAAAGTAAAACAAATAAATATACAGAGTATGTCAAAATCGTCTCCAAATTGATCAGAAAGTCTGCCTTTAAAATATAATCCGGTAGTTGTGGAGCATCCTGTATAATATAAAAAATAACAATACTTACATACAATTAATCATATATGTTATAATATATATGTATAATAATGTATGTAATATATGTAATTATATATACAGGATGTTTCAGATCACTCGTATCACCCTTTTATCTCGGAAACAGGTCGTTTTAGAGAAAAATGTTTCAGACAAAAGTTGTACGGTTTTGAGGAAGCCATAAGATGATACCATTGGTTTGATCTTGAATAGTTGTTTGAAAGTCATGTAAAGGTCACCTTGAATTTTTTAAATGAGACACCCTATATATTATTGCATATTCTTGTAGCTTACCTTGGGAGCTTTCCAAAACACTTATGATAAAGTATTTTTCATTAAGTATTTCTTGAGTTATGAGACTTGAAAATTGCAATATTTTGACATAAAATACAAGATATCTCGTAAAATATTTATTTTTCGATTATCTTACCCTAATACTTTTATGCACAGAATAATGAGACAAATCAATTGGCGTAATTAAAATATATAATTATGTTAAAGTAAAAATGTTTAACTACTAATTGCAAATTCAGATTTTTTCTTAAAGATAACTATGTGTTTTCTTTACATCACTTGATTTGTTTCATTATTTTATGCATAAAACTATTAGGGTAAAATAATCGAAAAATGAATATTTTACGAGATATCTTGTATTTTATGTCAAAATACTGCAACTTTGAAGCCTTATAACTCAAAAAATACTTAATGAAGAATACTTTGTCATAAGTGTTTTGGAAAGCTCTCAAGATGAGCTACAAGAATATGCAAAAATATATAGGGTGTTCCATTTAAGAAATTTAAAATGACCTTCACGTGACGTTCATGTGACTCTTGAAGGTCAAACTAATGGCACCATCTTATGACTATCTTAGAACCGAACAACTTTTGTCTGAAACATTTCTTTCTACCTTGCTTTATTTTTCAGATATTTAGGTGTCTCAATATAAATGCCTCACCCTGTATTGTATATACATATATATATGTTTAAAGAAGATTCTTAATGAAAAAAGGGTGCGTATGGGTGTACTTGAACCGAGTAATATTTCTCTCCCGGTCTCTTGGTGTATGGAAAATGCGTAAATGTTTTTAGAGTGGATAGTATAGTGAGTCACGTGGTACGTACAGTTAGTTAGACAAGAACAGAACGGTCTCCATTCAACTATCTCTCTCTGACCGCTCGAGGACAAAGGAGTGCTCCTTCTAGTATGGTTACAGTTCACTGCACTTTACACACGTCTACTTCATCTTGTACATGGTTTCATTATATCATGGCTTTGCATATGCAAAATATGCAATAAGTAGGAACTAAATATGTTAATGTTTTTTGAGAAATATGTATATATAACACTATATATCTAATGTCATACACTTTTCTTATTTTTATCTGTACGTAATATAAATGAAAATAAATTGTCTATTAGAAATACAATTAGATATTGAATATAAAATTATGCTTTTTTTGTATTTTATACCATAATGAATGAAATTATTAAAACGTATTTTTATAATAGCATTCAATATACATATTATGTAAATACATATATTTATTATTATGGTAATTATTTACTATAGGGGGGGCTGCTCCAATGACCTTGACCTTGACATATGTATATGTATTGTCAAGGTCACTATCCTGAATAATGTTCAAAAGATTTTAGCCGTCGCTCGTTGTTTCTCAAAAAGTTATTAAGAAAAAAAGTTCAACAAATAGGATATTATTATTCGTTCGTAGGAATAGTTATATAATATATTTTATATTGTATATTGTATAATTTTATTTAATTTATTTTATTTATTCATTTACATTTTCATTTTAAGGATACTTAATAGTCATTACTTCGAGAAAAGCATCTAATCGTTTTTCAAAATCAAATCTCTTTTTAAATATAAACTCTGCTAAATAATGATTAAAATGTTCTTCTTTACGACCATACTCTCAGTGAATAACATAATACAAAAGGATACAGTCTATACACATACACACACACATACACGGGGGGGTGTAAGGGGGGCCTTTGCCCCCTCCCCCCTCCTGCACCCACCCCGTCCACCTGGCTTTGCATATACGTTGCAAGACAAAGCAAAGTTCACATGGGTTTGCAACTTTCCACGCGAAGCGAAAAAAATGACGAGGACAGCCCACCGCTAGGCCGCTAAATAATAATTGCTATTCTATTGTTCTTATCAACACTTCTCGTCTATGCCGCTGGTAACCGCGAGGCAATGGCGCCTACTTACGCCGCGCGCGCTTAGCGACCGGCCTAGCGGTGAGCCATTTTTTTTGCGGCGGGCTGATACTCGTGCTGATTCGTCTATCTTTGTTAATTAATTTCTCGGTAATTATCACGAAAATGGCAAAATGGTACAGGACTTTTCTATTCGGTTTGACCTCCTCTATCTGCCCTTGAACTATGGGGCGGTCGCGACCGGACACCCTGTATACACATATACACATATACAGGGTGTCTCATAACTAATGAGCCAACGCTCGTGAGTGGATAAAGTACAGTGAACCAAACAAAAAAGTATTAAGTCATTTTGTGATTTTCGCAATAATTATTAAAATATTAATTAAAAACGCTTAGCGAACAATATTATACATATCTACAAGATGTCCGATAATAATTGCCCCAACTCTCTAGGGCAGATAGAGCAGGTCAAACTGAACATGAAAGTCCTGTATCATTTTGCGATTAGCGCAATAATTATTGAACTATTAATTAAAAACGCTCAAGATATGCTGAGCGCTATATGCGACGCGCGCACCTACGCTGAGCGTTTTTAATTAATATTTTAATAATTATTGCGAAAATCGGAAAATGATACAAGACTTTTATGTTCAGTTTGACCTGATCTATCAGCCCTAGAGAGGTGGGGCGATTATTACCGGACATCTTGTACATATGTATAATATTGTTCGCTAAGCGTTTTTAATTAATATTTTAATAATTATTGCGAAAATCGCAAAATGACCTAATACTTTTTTGTTCAGTTCACTGTACTCTATCCGTTCACGAGCGTTGGCTCGTTAGTTATGAGACACCCTGTATATTTCTCAAATTAAACATTGTAGCATATTTAGTTCCTACTTATTGCATGTTTGGCATATGCAAAACCATGATATAATAAAGCTATGTACAAGATGAAGTAGACGTGTGCAAAATGTGTCTAAGAGATATCAAATATGATAAAATATTTATTTCACAAATATATATCCCACCAAACACAGAAATATAACCATTACATTACTTAAATAAAACAAAATGTAACGCGCAATGTAACATGTTCGTTGCATGTAACATACAAGTTAATTGTAATTTCCCACTTATCTATTATTGCAATAATATAACTTTATTATCACGCAGTATAAAATTGTTATAAAACCATTATATAGATGTTATAACATGCAAATAAAACCATTATAAATGTTATAAATGTTATAACGTGTAAATAAAATGTAATATAATTGTTATGTAAATAATACTATTTAATTTATTACTGTATAGTTACATCTATGAGGGTTAGGTTAGGGTTAGGTTAGGTTAGATTATTATTTTGTAATAAATGCAAATCCCAGGAATAACAGATCCATGATTTAATTCAAAGCAAAACTGAACGAAATCTTTTTATGCATACACATTTCGTTTAGATTTACTTTAAATTACTTCAAGGATCTGTTATTCCTGAGAGTTGCATTTATTATAGAACAATATTAAAATTTATTAAAATATATGAAGCAAATATTATATATATTATAAAAATATTTAATTTATTAATGAACAAATATTTTTATATATACTTAATATATGTATATAAACATATATACATACAATTATATATATAAAATGTTTCACATTTAAAGAAAAACAAAATGTTATTAAATAATATATAATAATAAAATATACATAAAATAATAATAAAATAATAAACATAAAATAATAATATATAATTAATATAATATGAATAAAACATTAGTATGCAGTTTGTTTAAATCTAACGCAATAAATTACATATTTATAGTACTTTGAAAATAAATATTCAATTTTTAGATATTAATATTAGATATCGTTCTTCTTTGAGTACTACAATTTTATCATTTTTCTGATAAAAACTGATAATTTAATCAAAAATTTTGTGTTGCTCTTGTAGCACTACTCGTCTGAGAAAGAATCTAGGAAGAAAACTCAAAGTTTAAGCCAGTGCGGACTCTGTATCTAAAAAGGTACAGTCCCAGCACCCACTGACTTCAACTCTAAAAATCTCGTCGGTGCGGACTCTGTCATTTAAAAATTGACAGTCCCAGCACCCACCGGCGAGATTTTCAAAGAATTCTTCTTAATGAACTGTAAAAGTTACATATATATTATACATCTAATGAAAAAATTGTAGTACACTGATAAAATAAAATAAATTTAAACTTATAGTATTACTTAATCACAATTTCAAATACTAAATTTAAAGTCTATTGTAAAATTTGACCTTGACCTTATTATGCTACGTATATCTCATCTGCATTTAAAAGACTGATTGTTAATTAACCATTTGTTAGGATAAGCGGAAAGAAAACAGAAAATTATAACTTATTTACTACGATAAGCTATAGTTACTTGTCCAAAGAGGAATTGTGATATTGCCCATAAAAGTTGAGCTCCAGTGAAGATCAAATATATTCAATTGATGCGATTATCTTCTTCGTTTTCCATAGCCTTATTATCATATCTTTGTTTCCTTTGCTTGGCAAAGCGTAGCCATTCCGCTGCTATATGATCGAATTCCGATTCTGTCAGGCTTATGTTGCGCAACATTTCTCCTAGAAACAAAAATTATTAATATGTTGAGCTCATAAACATTTTGGTTTGTACATTTACTAGGATCTATAACATACTTCTCATAAGTTTCGTCATGTACAAGTCCACGATTCGAAAATTATTTTATAATCTTTTCCACGAACAATTCATGGCACATTCATTCGTAAATATTTTTTTGAAAGTTCGATGGATATTATCTCTTGAATTATTTCCTCCGATTTTCGATAGTATTCTATAAAACCAAAAATATATGTTACATGCATTATATAATATTATGTAAGTATTAAAAAATGCGATTGTTAAGTTCGTAAAACTAAAATATAAAACTTACAAATTGTATCGATGCCTCCTCCGTAGTTTTTAATAAAAGATCGAATTCTTTTATGATATTAATTATTGTAAGGGGTAAAATTTGTGCAATAAGATCATCATTATTTTCAACCACATTAATTGCACGATTTTTGAGGGCAGTTTCCGTTCTATTTAAACGTTGATTTATATCTCTCAATGTGATATGAATTGTAACCATCATGCGCAACATTTTTTTATTTTCTGTATCAAACAATAAAAGTTTAAATAAGTTAAGTTAAAAGATAATATGTTGATAAAATACAAATAAAAAGAGAATATTTACGTTTTATATTCAAATCTTCCTGTTTATTCTGAGTTGAGGTTGAGGTTGAAGCTACATCATTTACATTATATTCTGAAATATAAAACAAGTTATTCTTTTCATTTGTATCATATTATAATTTTTGTTTATTGTTTCTATTGTATTTTGTTATTTTTGAACTACTTCCAAATATTATTGGTATATCATCCTGAATGACATTTTCGTCAATTGACAAATTTTCCTCTTCTGAAATTTTTATTATTGAGTATATATTATTATTACAATTATTATTTTTACATACCATGTTCTGATGTACTTGAAGCATACTGTTCGCTTTCATCATGTGTTTGTTTACGGACGTTAGAATTATGCATTGTAAAGTTGTTTGGGCAAGATGGTGGCACAGAAACAATACTGGCATCACACTGTTTTTCCGGAAAGTTGCAATAAATTTTATGTTAAAATTATAAAATTGAAATTAAAACAAATTAACTAAGAATGTAAAGGCTCACTTGAAATACAAAATAGGCGCTTTACATAAAATCTCAGATAAATCTCATTTTTGTCTTTCTTTAACATAAATGTTGAAAAAAGACAAAAGTGAGATTTTTCTGAGCTTTGATAAATGGAAAGTACCTAATATAAGAGACAGACTGACTGTAAGAGCCGTGCGCGATGTTGGGCGCTTATATCGAAAATCTAACATTTTCGATATAGTTTATTAATAAAGTACACTAGGTATGAAAAATTAGCTTGGAACGCATTGCTAAAACTTTATTAAATTATATCGAAAATTTTAGATTTTCGATATAAGCGCTCAACATCGCGCACAGCTCTTAATAATATAATCAGTCTCTTTATATTTGTAAAACAAATTAATTAGGTTAAAAATTTAATATTTCTATAATACATATGTACTTCTTATTTTGTTAGGTTTTCGAGATGTTTGGGAACTTTCATTATCCTCTTCCTCACTGCTATATACATGGGTGCTTGGTACATGTTGCCTTTTCCCTCTTCCCAATCGTTCTTCATCCGTCGTTTGATAATTGGAATCTGCAGCGTTTTTTCGAGTTGATTCCAGAGATGCGAAAGAAGAAAAATTCTTAAAATTTTGTGTACATTTTATAATTTTAAAACAAATATTAACGCATAAGTACTTACAACAATATTTGATTAACTCTACTTCGTATTGGACCCAAGTGTCATAATTAGGAGTCGCATAGTTATTTATCAGTGTTGCGCAATTTGCTGTTCGAGGTGGCCAAAAACACCATTGTCCTTTGGCAGTTTTTTCCATCAACCAAATTACTGGTATTTCAGAATATGAAGAATCCAATTTAAATTTTACAACAGCATACTTCCTTGTACTTTCAATAATGCCATTCATTTTGAAACTAAAATAAAAAGAATATTTTAATTGAACATTATCTCATAAATAAAATTTGAAAATTAATAATAGTATCTATTAAAATAAATAATAGTAAAATTTAACGTGCAAATAATTTTATAAGTATTTTATAAATAGGAATTATATATATATAATTGTGCATACTATAATTATATATACAATAATTTTTGCTCTTGCTCATGAATTTCATAAATTAAATTAAATAAAACTTAAAATATGGTACATTCTTTATATAGAAATTTATATACTAATTGATTTCAAATATCAAACCCATCTTATAAATGTTTGTCATTCTTCAATACAAAGGCAACGGATTAAGATTCAGTATTTACAACTTTAGGCAGAAGTAAAAATTGTAAAAAAATAATAAGTAATAGATTGTAATATTTAAAAGCAATTCTTAAAATTACTGAATAAAAGAATCGACATATATAATACTAATTTATTGGTCCTAATTATTGGTGTGTTGAAGCGGTATTGTTACATATGAATCAATTTCATCAGGATGTTTTATTTTTAAACATTTTTTTGTTATTCGTGTTATTGGAATTGTTATTGAATCATAAGTTGTTGTATTTGATATGACCAATATTCCAAGTTTTTCCGAATCGCACGGCATAGTAAAAAAAGATGTGGGATTTATAAAATGTTTTGCGCAAATAAGTAAACTGTGATTATCTTCAAATATATCCAAAATGAATAGTACAAACTTGTCATCAAGAATAGCACAGTCATCCGTTTTGTTTAGTGCAATTTTAAAATTTTGAAATTACACATGAGAAATTGTGTTATTTCTTTTGTAAATAGCAATGAGATATTGTACCATGCGATAGGGTTGAACTGGAAGTTGTAATTCTTCCAATACACGATTACGTAATTCCTGTAAAGGTTTTCCAGAATTATGTAATTTTTTTTTTAATTTTCAGCATATGGTTTTCAAACTTGAAACAACTAAAATTATCTAAGCAACCAAAAATGCGCACATCATTAGCAAGGTAAGATTGTGAACATTGTGCGAAAAATGTTCTTCACCATAATTTTTTCCAAAATTAGAAACAAACCATAATAGCAATGAATCTGCATAAGCATTGAATTTTACACATAATTGAAAATCAGTTAAAATCCTTATAGCAATACTGAGGGGAAGAAAATGGTTGTAACAAGTGACATAATATTTCATTATTACAATTCCCGTATATAGTAAAAATTGGCGAAATTCCGTCGCTTTCCATTTATCTACGTCATGTAAAGCTCTAGACTTTCTTACAAATTCTGATGGAATATAAGATTTCATTGCGATTAAATGAGACGAATTATTTAAATGAAACAGAATTTATATTTTCTGTTGATAACCGAATATTTTTATTTCCCCTAAGCCATAATTGTAATAACCGTTTTACGACACCTAAACAAACGAGATGCATATAGTCTAGCGGGATTTGCGAAACCATGCCAATAGAAAGATTTTCCAATATAGAATTACCCGTATGATGATCGATTTTTGAACATATCGTTTGTGCGTAAAGTGTTATGAGTCTCTGGAAAAATAACTCTATTATGTACAAAATCACCTTCTTGTGTGCATTTTGAGCACGAAAAATACCCAGCATGACCTTTAGCATACGTTATAAGACATTTAGCTGAGATATCACATACTATAGCGTTAATAGAAACGCTATATTTTATATTAGAAACAATTATACGATTTCTTGAAATGAAAATAAAATTATTGACAAAATCAGTCAGAAAAGTATTAGCATCACTAGGTTTTGAAGTACCGTGGTACACACCAATTATAAAAGGTAATGTATAGATATCTATTTTTTCAATAGATGCCATAATCGGCCAGAATTGGCTTTCTGAACTTTTAGCAATTGGTAAGCTATCTATATTCACATTTAAACTTATTTCGTTTTTTGTTATAAATTTAGAATATATTTTGATAAATTGCTCGAGAGAAGGCAAAAGACCGAAGTGCGCATAATGACCGCCCGCTACAGATTTTATATAACGTAAAGACGTGTTTCGTGGTGTTCGAAGTAAAATTCTAACATCGTTAGGTAACTTGATCGATGGTAACTGATACTCTGAAGTACTGAATTGTAAGAGTGAAATATATTTTGTAACCAAGATTACCAAGATTTCCGTTCCGTTTTTGCTACATGGGACTGGTAGAGGAAATTTTTACGGAACGGAACAGACTGGTAGAGGAAATTTTTACGGAACATGTGCGGTTAAGTTGGGAGAGAATGTGTGAAAAAAACGTAAACAATACTTTGTAATATTGTATAGTTTTAACTTTAAACGTGTGAAAATAATATTTTGAAACACATAATAATAGATGAAAAAACAGTTTTATTAGTTATGTTAAAAATACTGCGAACGGCGAATAATTTGCCAACTTGGCATGCTGTATCAGTGTTCGAGAGAGTGCGAAAGCTGTATTTAGGTTACATCGTTTTATTGGAAAAGCAGGAAAATATAAGAAAGAAACGTAAATTTTGGGTACAGCCAATGTTCACGCACATAATGAGGCATTTGCAAGGTGCAAGTGACAATTTAGTTGTTGAAATGCAAACAACCGATCGTGAAAAGTTTTTCAATTATTTCAGAATGACTCCGGAAATATTTGAAGAACTGCTAACGTTAAGTGGACCACGGATGCAGAAAAAAGAAGTTTGTCGAATCCCAATATCACCTCGTATAAGATTGCAGCTGACTTTGCGCTGGTTAGCATCCGGTGATAGTTTAGCACCTCATTCGTATGCATTTCGTATTGCATCCAATACAGCATCCAAAATTATAAGAGAGACTTGCACTGTATTATGGGAGGTTTTGAAGGATAAAGTTTTTCTACAACCCACCGTTGAAAATTGGCAACAAGTTGCTGACAAATTTCAGAAAATCTGTCAATTTCCAAACTGCATTGGATCAATAGACGGGAAGCACATTATCGTTCAGATATGTATCTAATATAACAATTTTTTGTACGTTTTTTAATAAATCTGACATCTTATTGTAGCTTGTTAATTGTAGGCACCACCGAATAGTGGTTCCTCCTACTACAATTACAAAGGTAATCACAGCATCAATCTATTTGCTGTGAGTGATGCAAATTGTTGCTTCAGCATCGTGGACATCGAAGCAGAAGGGAGGCGTAGTGATGCTGGTGTATTTGCTAGCAGTGACCTTGCTCATCTATTGCGTACGAATTCACTTCAACTACCTCCGGACAGGCATTTGGATAGTAGCGGATTCAAATTTCCATATGTTCTAGTAGGGGACGAAGCATTTCCACTAACATCTTATATGATGCGACCATACCCTCGAAGTGGAAATTTAACTGTTACGAAAAAAATCTTTAATTATAGATTAAGTCGGGCGCGAAGAACTGTAGAATGTTCATTTGGGAACTACCCAGATAGCCAAATGTTCTGATTTTGCAATCATGTTGCCGATAACCGTTGCAGCAACTAATTTTGAAAAACTAGGGACAAGGTGTGACAGCATTATGCTTGTCGGGTTGAGCTCACGTGATTTTTAATTCTCAGAACAGCAAACTGATAGCAATATGGTAACATCGATTGCTGTCAGCAAACAAGAGACTTGACAGCAACTTGATGACAACCTATATTCATCGATTTGTCATGCGTGATTAACCGTGATTAAATTGATAATGTCGCGATAATTTTTCAGGGGATCAATCATGTAATTTTTGTTTTAGTAAGACAGAAACAAAAAAGTTAAAAATTCTTATTTATTAAGCATTCAAGGATAAGAAATTTTAACTTTTCGTTTCTACCCAGACAACATTATGTCGTCTTAAAGACGTCTAAAAGACATGCTAAAATTGCTAAGATATCTTAAAAGATTATCAGAAAGATGTATTTATGACGTTTTTAAGACGAATAATCTTTACTTATTTGGACAATCTACCCGAAATGTTACATTTTATTTATTTGGATAGAAACTATCCGAAATGAAATTGATCAAAATGGTTGTTACAATAATCTGTTCTGCCGCGGGACGGCACTGAGTTCGGGATCCGCGGAGAATAGCAGGATTTAAGGCGCAGGGAGGCTTCGTTGATTTCAATGATCGTAGATTCTTTGTAGTAGTTAGAGAATATATATTTTTACCCATACACAGTAGTTGTTTTACAGAGGTTCCTTTTCTTACGGTTAGCGGTGGTCAAGTGGGCCGAGCTCGTTCGGCCAGGAGATAGTTCGAGGAGCGTGGCGGCGTCCAGCGCGGTCGATAGGCGAGTGTCCGCGTGCGTTAGTGATCTCGATCTATGATTATCACTTGTTCACTTTGCGACTGCCCGTTGTAGTTATGGCGATTGCCAGCTTACTTTTTACTGCCCGCGCATCCGAGCGCGGGTGGGTTTTTTATACTGTTGAGCGAGCGTTCTAAATTTCGGTCGGGTTGCTCAACTCGCGCTGAGTGCAAGCGCAGCGGGTCCAAAGGTCGGACTTCCTGGTTTGCACTCTTTCGCAATGCTCGCCGCGGTGTTCCGGCTTCGTCTCCGGTTTCCGCTGACATAGCGAACCACGCGCGGTCAATGCGCCTAATCGCGGTATATAATATTTATTTGCATAATTAGTTATAGTCTCGGGCTATAACAAATCTTATTAGTCGTGCTTTTATATATTTTTGGTAACTCAATTTTAAATACGAGATAGATACCTCATGCAGCGCTGCATAGCGGTAAGAAAATGAACTTTTTTTTGTCCGAAAAGACATTTTTTAGTCATCTTTTTGCTTTGTCGGGAAAACAACTATAAAAAGATGATGAAAAGATATCTTCTTTAAGTTGTCTTTTCGATAAAGCAAAAAAACGTATTATAACAATCTTTCAGATGTATTGCAGACATCTTTCAGATGGCGTCTTAAATTAAATGTTTTTTAGACATCTTTAAGACATCTTAAAAATGATGTCTTAAATTACAATGTCTTTAAGACGTCAGAAAGACGTCTTTTGGCCAAGTCTTAAAGACGTCATAAGAAAGACGTCTTTAATACGTCTTTAAGACATGTATGTTGTCTGGGAATTATACATGTATTGTTGCTATCATAATGCTGTAGTCAGCTGTAGACGAAATGGCAAATCATCAGATGTTACCATATTGCTGACAATATAACGTTTTAGTATCTCAGATCGTTTGCTTTAAAAATTTCGTAAATTAATTGTTTGTAATATGCTCTCATGTTGCTGAATTCAGTAGCGCGTTTTAATTCGATGTCAGCAAACGTACAACAAACATATAACAACTCATGCATTGCATTAGTTTGTTTTTAATGATCAATTACGCTTGGCTATCTGGGAAATTTAATCTTAATAGAAAAATTTCATCACCTACGAAGTAATGATGAACTAGTGATGTTGAATATGGCAATACTTTTGGTGGTGGCAAATTTAATTCGTCACGTTCTAAAGAACATCCAAATGCCGATGCACTAAGAATGCTTGTGTCTGATAATGATTCTGAAACACATTATTAATTGTATACATATATGTATATGCATATTTGAAAAAAATGTTATTATTTCAAAAATTTGACTAATACTAAATGATACACATTCTTACTATAATCTTCAACATCTACAAAAGTAAATACATAATTTGCATCGCATGTGGCTAATAATACTATACTATAATAGCCTTTATAATTATAGTTATATTATGCCAACCGGAGTTGGGTGGACATTGCACACGAATATGCTTTCCATCCACAGCTCCAACACAATTGGGAAAATCCCATCGATTATAGAACTCTTTTTCTATATTTTTCCATTCTTCTTGAAAAGGAGGCTTCAAATATATTTTTTTTAGATATTGCCAAATGACATTGCATGTTTCTGTGACAACTTTATAGGATGTTGATTTGCCTTATCTTGATGCGCCAATATCTAGCCATTGAGGCAAAAATATCTCCTGATGCTAGAAAGCTGTAAAAAAAATCCTGGGCAAATTTTTGTAACTAAGTGGGCGCGATGGGCGCGGAGGTAATTGAAGAATAATGACATTATCAACCATTTTTACTTAATTATATGAATATGAGTAATTGGTTCTTCTTATTATAAATATAACTAGTGAAATCAAAGGGCAATTAGAACCACGCGCTGTACTTAGTGCTATACTTAAGTTTAGTATATAAAACAAGTTTACATTAATGAGAATAAAACAACCGTGAACGTTTCAATTAATCTTAAGACCATCTTCAACGCGTAAAATATCAATAACGAATCCTCAAAATTCTTAATTTAACGCTATACCAAAATACAAAATATATATATATATATCGCTTAGTCATAAAAAACAATAAAGGACTTCACATATCGCAAGTTAGTTAAGTTGTCAAAAAGATATAATTCCCGTATTCCTCTTTAGTTAGTATGCCAGGAGGATGAAAACGAAATTATTATAGTAAAATATTTTTTGTCAGATTTCTCTCCTGGAAATATGTAAATCGTCTAGTTGTAAAAAATTAATCAGCTGACATATTAACGATAGACATACCTTCGCTTTGTAGAAAGGCTGCGTAGGTCTCACACAATATAAAAATAAAAAATTCGTCTGTTCGTGTTCGAAACATCTTAACTTTGCGTAAATGGTCGGAATTAAAACAACGCACGTATATATAGATATGATGCAAAAACACTTTCAACATTTAAATCTTTGGTAAAGAATTTAACAAAGAAGGTGCGCAAAAACTACCCGTTTTTTTGGCCCTCGATTTTAAAATCGATTCATATATCAAATGATAACATATGATAAGACATTATTAAAAAAAAAATTTCACGTTGAGCATACGTCTGGTTTCTGAGATATAGAGCGTCAAAATTGGAACCACCCATTGAGAAAATGTGACATTATTATCACATTGTGACGCTAAACTCTAGCTGTATGAGAAGCAATCTACCCAGGATTTCTTGAGTCGTTAAAATACATACAGATTTCCTTCATGAAAGCAATATGAGTTAGCCAATCATCCTCAGATTCGACTTTCAACCCCAAAGCCCACCCCTTATAAAAATCGGCATAAGCTTCCTGGTATTCGAGTGTCAACCCTCATAAGACTTTTTCGGAAGCAAAAATGCATTTGGGCATTGTACAGGAACGTTACCTGGGTTTGCTGATCACCCTTTTTTTTTTTTTAACGCTGTGGAAATCCATTATGGATACCCCCGCTCCCCGGGTACGCCAGGGGGCGTGGGTTATGTGGGACTCCTTGTTCCCCTTGGTCGAACCACGAATGGTTCGGCCAGGGGGCCAAGTCCTACCCACTAAAACCACAGCGGGTGTCCTTCCCGGGCGTTGGATGGGGGGCGGCGGGAATGCTGGTTTCCCATGCCGTCCCGCCGCCCCCCCCCCGCCAAGCCAATCTCCGGAGAACTATGCCCCTCTTCCGAGGGGCACGCCTCCTCTCCCGCACTTATCATGCGGGTCCTCGCGCGTTGTGACGCAGGGGAGACACCGCCCCTACGTCACGCCCTCCCGTTGTGTCTGGGGGGGCGGGGTCGGAGCTCGAGTATTCCCACTCAAGCCCCGGCCCCCCTGCCCCCCGGCTGCTGCTCCCTCCACTCCCCGTAGGGCAGTGGATTTGGCCATCAACCGAGGGGCCCTCTCCGAGGTTCGAGCGGCCTGCTCCGGTTGTACACCGGGCCACCCCCTCGTGGGCACACCTTGACGTGGTGAGGGGGCTCTAGTAACCGAAAGGTGAAGCCAACGTGCCCAGACAGCATTGCCACGAGCCGGTGTCAGCTTGCTGAACGAATGGCTCCTATGTGGCAAGCGCACTTCGTGCGTTGTCTGGACGGTCTACGGCCGTCCCCCCCCCTTTTTTTTTTTTTTTTTTTTTTTTTCTTCCTCCCAATTTTATGCGGGTGCTCCCGCGAGATGAGAGTGCGGAGCGGTAGGTGCTCCTGCCGTGAAGCGTCCCTCAGTGGGGAAAAGTGGGAGCCGGTCGGGACCCTCGCCCGAAGGACTGGATGGGTGACTCAGTCACCCGCCGGGCCAGAGGCGGGGACCACCCCGATCCCAGTGACTCCCATGTGTGAGTGTGTGTGTGTGCGTGAGCGTGTTTACTAATTCTTTCTTTATTTTCAGGAATTTTATTTTCAGGTACTATCGGGTTAACGTCTAAAGACTAAGGTGTTAGGTACCGTGCTTAGGGTCTGCATGATCGTGTAGACGTAAAATGTCGCGGTCGCGAACGGTCCGGCCCGGGATACCTGCCGTCCTCCCGGTGTATCTAGGCTTGGCGGCGTAAAGGTGGCTCTACGTCGCTCGACCACCCCTTCCACCGTACTCGTGGGAACAGTTATGGCGTATAAAAATAAAATTTTCGACGTGGTGAGGAGGAGTGCCCGCCTGGCCGACCGCTTCCGGTCTGGCGTGGCCGCGAGTAGGGAAGCGCGGGGTGTCTCCGTCGTTGAGTCGCGGGTCTGCTCGACCGCGTGCTCGGTGGCGGCCTCCGCCTCCTCGAGAGCGCCTCACCGAGCTGTGCGCGGGCGGGCCCGTGACACAATACGCGATGGCGCACAGCCCCGAGATTGCGGCCTTCCTGCCGCTAGAACCGCGTTAATGAATCGCGAAGCAATCGGGATTAGAGCCGCGTACGTCGTATTAGAGCGTTGTTTCATTACTACGATTAGGTCGGCGTCGGTCAATTTAGCGCGAGAATCGGAGACCGGCGTCAAACAAATAGCGCGCGAGATAGAAAAGCCCGCGATTAGGCCCGCGATTAGACCCGCGCTTAGATCCGCGAACATTGCGACAACGGTGCAAAAGACGGTTAGATTCGCGGACCCAACCCCACCCCACACAGCGAGTGGCCCGGCGCCACAGGAATTAGGTAGGATAAGCTCTAGCTTAGGTAGTGCGTCCACGGGTGTTAGGATGCTGCAGCTGAACATGCGACGTTCGGCTGTAGTAACGGGTGAGGTACGTCAACTCGTAGTCGAAAAGCGACTTGACGTTTTATTATTGCAGGAACCACACGTCGGGAAGCAGGGTTCGGGTTACAAGATCGTAGGATTAGGCATAGGGATGAGGGTTGCCGCAGTGCGCTCACAACGTCCGTGGGCAGCAGTGGTAATCTGCAATCCCAATTTCGATACGGTTTTCGTCTCGCAGCTTAGCACTACGCATTGTGTCTGCGTGGAAGTGCGGGCCCCCAGCTTCTCCTTCTACGTTGTCTCGTGCTACTTCCAGTACAGCGACGAGATTAAGAAGCACCTCAGCCACCTCAGCGAAACGGTGCTTCGTTCACTGAGGGGGGAGAGAATTATTATAGGTGTAGACGCCAATGCCCGATCGTCACTCTGGGGTCCCCAAGAGACAGACGATAGAGGTGCCAGATTCGAGGACCTCATCAGGGCATTTGGCATGTCAGTGGTCAACGTTGCTGGACAGCCGCCCACCTTTTGGACGACAAGGGGTTCGTCATTCATCGACGTAACCCTGACGTCGCCCTCCATGAACAAGTTCATCTGTGACTGGAAGGTAAGGTGTGACTGGACCACCAGTGACCACAGGGCTGTGGACATAAGATTGAGATTGCCAAAAGAGTCAGGTGCCGATCGGGGCGCTGGGAACACGAGGTTCGACACAAGTCGGGCCGACTGGGAACGGTTCTCTGTCACCCTGACAGATCTTTCAAGATCGCAACTGGAGGCTATCGATTTGTGCTCCACAATAGAAGTAGAGAAAATGGCAGAAACGCTCACAGTGGTGCTCACAGAGACCTGTGTCGCGTCAATGCCTAGGAAGCGCAAATTTAGGAAGTCCAACCCGTGGTGGACTAAAAAATTAACTATAGTTAAGAAACAGGTATATAGGTTGCGTCGTGCCCTTCAGGGAGGGCGAGAGGACCCTACTTACCTCCGGGTACTGCTGGAGTATCGTTCTTCACAAAGGCAGTACTGTAGGGGGGTGAAGCGGGCGAAACTCGCTAGCTGGCGGAAGTTCGTCACATCGCACGGCAACCGGGAGCCCTGGGGCTTCGTTTACAAGCAACAGGCGAGCAAACTCCAGGTTGAGAGGGTGCTAAGCACACTCCGGTGTGGTGAATATTCCACAAAGTCACTAGGGGAGACCGCTAGTTACCTCCTGGATGTGCACATCCCAGATGACCGGGAGATAGAAGACACGCTCGAACAGCGTGAAATTAGAAACGCATGCAGGGTCGCTCCCGATACAGCCGACGCCTCTTTCTTCACGGAGGCGGAAATGGCTCGCGCGATGAAAACTTTTAAAAACAATAAAGCTCCGGGTTTAGATCTAGTCGAGGTCGCCGTACTCAAGGCGGCCTGTAAAATAATCCCCGGTCAGTTAGTTAGGCTTTTCAACGGGTGTCTCCAGTGGGGCGTCTTTCCTTCTGTCTGGAAGGAGGGTTCACTCCGAATCCTGCTGAAAGGCGAAGACAAGGACGAGAGAGACCCGAAATCCTACAGACCCATTTGTCTCCTCTCCGTAGTAGGAAAACTTTTCGAGAAGCTTATAAAAGCTCGTCTGCTAGACACGTCACTGGCACCGGGGAAGGTCCATGATCGACAATTCGGGTTCATGCCCGGAAGGTCGACGGAGGAAGCTGTCGTGGAGTTGCAATGGATGGTCTCTGCCTCCGAAAGGAGGTACGCCATTGCGCTTCTCTTCGACATTTCCGGGGCTTTTGACAATGTCTGGTGGCCCCTTGTGTTAGATAGTCTTAAGAAACGGGATTGTCCGCGTAATATCTTCGAAGTACTCCGGAGTTACTTCAGCGATCGAAGTGTAAAAATTTCTCTTAGCTCCGCGGAAGTGTCCAAGCGGGCCGAGAGGGGGTGCCCTCAGGGTTCCGTTTTGGGCCCAGCCTGCTGGAACCTTATGTTTGATGGCCTATTGAGATTACTGGAAGACGTGATTCCAGATTCGCCGCGTACGCGGGCGACCTCGTGGTCGTCATAAACGGAAACTCGCGAAGAGAACTCGAGACAGAAGGCCAACGTGTAGTTAACATAATAACAGAATGGTGTAGGTCCGCGAAACTTCAGATTTCCGAGCGTAAAACTGAAGCCATCATTCTGAAATCCGACGCGATCGCGAGAAACCCGATAGGTAGACGGGGAGGAGCACGACCGGATAGGAAGCGAAAAACAAATAAGAAAACCGTCGACTTCGAGAATAGAATTCGCCAATTATTAAAATCGGAGAAACAAAAATAGGGTTTAAGCGAACGGTTAGGTATCTTGGCGTCTACCTGGATAGAAATTTAAAGGTTAGATCGCACTGCGAATACTTAAACAGCAAAGTCGGGCCGCTGTTCGAGAAGTTAGGTAGAGTAGCGAGAGCCCATTGGGGCCTACGTTTTAGGACACTCTCCACAATCTACCGGGGCGTGTTCGCACCGACAGTGGCTTATGCCGCTGCGGGGTGGGCCGACCTGTGTACGGAGAGAGATATTAGAATTCTGAGAGCCTTGCAGCGTCGAGTCTTAATTTCAATGACTGGCGCATACCGCACGGCCTCGTGGGAGTCGCTTTGCGTCGTCGGAGGAGCGACTCCTGTAGATATAGTTCTTCGCGAAGGCGCCGCGCGTTATAATATTAGATCGGGAAAAGACGCCAAGATCGGTAATATTGAGATCCCCGCCGGAACCGAAAGAAAAACCGCGATCGTAGGAATTAAAAATGAGGCGATAAATATGTGGCAGACCCGATGGAACTCTTCAAACAAGGGTCGTACCACGTTCGCCTTCTTTAGGGGCGTGCGAGATAGACTAGCTGCGCGTTCGCTAGAAATAAATCATTGGAGCACACAGGTTCTCACTGGACACGGAGATTTTAGGGAAAGACTCGCGTCGTTAGGTCTCGTGGAAAGTGACGTGTGCATTTGCGGAGGTGGAATTGATTCAGTCCAGCACTTCTTGTTGGAATGTCCCCTCTTTGACGCGCAGAGAGAGATACTGCGAAGCGTCGTACCGGAAGGTGAATGGCAGTGGCCGGATGTGGCACGCTTCTTCGTGTCAAACCCAGAGGCCCTTTCCGTATTCACCGACTTTTGCCGAGAATCCCTCTGGCTGAAGGGATACGAATCGTAAATCGTAGATTATATATTAGGTAGGTCCGTTGTTCAACCGAAGAGGTCGGAGCCTTCGGGTATGGGGGTGTGACCCCGTAATCTTCTCGGGACAACCACGCTCTCGAGCAGCGTTCGCGTCGCGTTAGAGGAAATTAGGTAGGACTCCATTTACCTTATTACGCCCACCTATCCCACTATTCCCTTCGCCCGACAGGGTCAAAAGCGTTCATCCAGGTCGGGATGCAAATGGACAGGCCTCCCCGTGGTCCCCGTGGGCACGACGGATAAGATAGCGGGGTGAAGGAGTCGGATAGTGGCGAATGCCAGCCGGCGGAGTCTATGTCACCCTAAGGAAGGAAGGATGGGCTTATTCGTCGTGGCCAAACTGTCCATCCTGCACACACGAACCAGCAGGCGCTACTGGATTTTTCCATCGCCCGTCTCGGGGCGGTTCCGATAGACAGTGGATGTAAAAATGTGGCGTATGCCTGAAAGGGCGAGGTAGCACGGGCCTTTCCCACTCGTGGGAACGGCTCACACATTAACTGTACACCGGGCCAGTCCACCCTTATCCCTCCCGCGAGGGCTTTGGGGGATAGAGTCCCAGACTTAGACGTCCAGGACCTCCCCTCAAGTCCTCATCCCGCGTCTATTAATGACGCGGGTATGCCGGGATCCAGCCCCCCCCCGGTTTTTGCTAGCAGCGGGCATACCCACTACCGCCGGATAAGAGAGAGGGGCGTTGGCCCCGGCATCTGCCTCCCGACCACTTCTGTCTGGCTCTGGTGAGTCTCTACCTCTTCGACCACTCCTTTCCCTCTCCCTCTCGATCTCCTCCTTCCGAGCCATTACTATTTCGCAGAAGGAGGAGACCGCTTTCCATGCTGCCTCCTCTTTCAACATCTTCCGAACTATTGCTGGTAGGGAAAGATTGTTCCCCACTGCCGAGATCAAAATTCTCCTTCCTCCTTCCCATGCAGGGCATTCGGCGAGGGTATGTTGCGCGGTATCTAGCTGATACCTGCACTGCAAATACACCCCACTCGTTTCCTTGCCGATTCGACCCAGATATTCACCAAAACATCCGTGTCCAGTGAATATCTGGGTCATCCTATAAGAGATACCCCCCTTGGCCCTACTCAACCACTGATTGAGGCAAGGCTGGATGGCCTCGACGGTTCTTTGGCCGAGTAATCTTGTATCTGTCAAGAGACCCGACCATCTCTCTGTTAGTGTCCGTCGAGCTTGGACTCTTAGCGCATTCCGGTTACTGTCCGACACAACTATCCCCGCCCTTTGTAACTCGCGCATTTGGTAATATACCTCTGAGTACATACAGGCGAGGAGTTCGATGGGGGGTACTCCTGAGAGCACCCCTACCGCCACCCAACTGACTGTACGGAAACCCCTGCATATACGGTTGGTCACCCGCCTCTGTAGTTGCCTTAAGGCGTTTCGAAGAGTGCGGGTGGACTCAACTCTTCCTGCCCAGATAGGGGCCCCGTACATCAACATGGCGTGAACAGTCCCGGAATACAATCGACGAGCATTCTCTGCAGGTTTGGCAACAGTCCTCCCAGGTTTGGCAACAGTTGATTAAGCGCGATTGCTGCTTTTTCCACTTTAGGGGTTATTTGGCGGAAATGCTCGTCAAAGGTCCACCTGCTATCCAGATAGAGGCCCAAGTATTTTATTGTGGGCCCCATCAGGACGGGGGTACCTCCCACCATTATCTTGGCATTCTTTGGTGGCGTCCCATATTTTCCGTTATGGAAGAAGACAGATTCTGTTTTTTGGGGCGCCACTGTTAGCCCCACAGCTCTTACAGTCCTGATGATCCTTGCAGTAGCATTATTTGCCCTTGCTATGGCATCTTCCCAGTCTTTTCCTCCAGCCAGCACCAGCGTATCGTCTGCGTAACATATCGCATGGCAGCCGGAGGGGAGGGCAGTCCGCAACACCACATCGTAGGTGATGTTCCACATCAAGGGGCCCAGAACTGACCCCTGTGGAACACCACCTGACATTGCGTCCTCCCTCCTTTCCGCATTCCGGTAGACATATACTATATTCCTATCTCGGAAGTAGTCCCTCACTATCGCATAGAGGTAGGAGGGTACTTGATGATAGTTCATCGCCTCTCCCACCCTCCTCCAAGGTAGGGTGTTGAATGCGTTCGAAATATCGAGTGAGACAGCAATCAACACCCCGCCCTCCTGCATAACGGCCTCCGAGATCGAGCGCACTCTTTTGATCGCATCTATCGTCGAGCGCCCGACTCGAAAGCCGTACTGGTCCTCGTTCAGGTTGGGACCCCTCCGGGACAAGTGTTCGACGAGGCGGTTGCACACGATTCTCTCGAGAATCTTTCCCGCCTCGTCGAGCAGGCATATCGGCTGGTACGCAGACGGTTAATTTTGCGGTCTGCCCCCTTTTGGAAGAAGGACTATATTAGCCTTCTTCCAAACCAAGGGGAATTTCCCCTCCTTGAGGCAATCATTATATACCTTTCTCATGTATTCATGTAGATCCACATGTGCAAGGCCCCAGGCCTTGCCGTGCACGCCGTCCGGTCCAGGTGCTTTCCAGTTTTTTATTTTGCGGATGGCGCTCCTAAGCTCTCCCTCGGTGAGCTCCATTTCCCCCTCATTCCACTCTATTTCTCTCTCCGGTATGGGGTTGTTCAATCCATCCATCATTGGGGGAAACAGGGTGTGTATGACCTTTTGCACGAAGTGGGGCTCCAGTGATTCGGTCAGCGGGGACGCCGACTGTTTCAACTTTCCTAGTACCAACCTGTATGGCCGTCCCCACGGATTGTCGTCTATGGAGAGCAGCTCGGCCCAGGATCTTGACTTGGCCTTGCGGATTTCGATCCTCAGTTCGTCCCTCAAGTCCTTATATTCCTTCCATTTTTCTTGATGACCGGGTCTATGTCTTCCCCTTGTTGCCTTCCTTTTAGTTCCAACAACGCGCCGCCTTAACTCGGCGATCGTGTCAGACCACCAGTATGCTTGTTTTGGTGGTCTGTGTCTCGTCTTGGGCATCGCCACATCGCAAGCCTCTCTGACTATCCTCATTATCCATTCCATTTTTTGTTCTGGTCCCCATTCTGTGGTGTCGACTTGGACCACTAGGGCTGCATTGATGGATGCTCTAAAGGCATCTTCATCCAATTTTTTGAGGGCTCGTCGCTTACATTCTTGATTTAGAACTTGACGGCGGATCACAACCTCTCTGGGGATGACATCCACTGAGAATTCCACGTATTGGTGGTCCGATAGTGTTTCTCTTCCCGCGGCTACCCTCCAGTCTGATACCAGTCTTGACGCGGGACGATTGGCCCATGTCAGGTCGACTATTGATCCACCCTTTCTCCGTACGCATGTGTGCTGCGTGCCAGAGTTCAATATTATAAGGCCATGCTCCGCTGCCCATTCAAGGACTTCCACTCCTTTCCCATCGGTCCGCGGGGAACCCGACTTCAGCCTTTGCATTGAAGTCCCCCGCTATGATTATTGGTCCAGGGTGGAACCTTCATATTATTCTACCTATCACCTTTAGTCTTCTTCCAAACTCTCTGAGTTGTAGACTCGGTGGTAGGTAAATGCTGATTACAGCGATGGACCCCCATTGTATCGCGACATGTCCTCGACCTGCCGTTATCTTTGTAATGGAAGGGGAGTTTTCCGCTTCTTTCCATACAATGGCGGCCATGTTGTCGGAGCTATTGACCCATTTAGGGCCTTCCTTATTATACTTGCTTATGTATGGATCAGAAATGATGCCCAGTCCGCAGTTCATTTCTGCAAGAGTATGGAGCATCAACTCGTGAGCCCCACTAGCATGATTTACATTTACTTGTAAAATTTTGCAAGCCATTACAATTCTTCCTCAGTGTCCTTCCCACTGTAGTCGTTAACAGCTTCCATTCTGCCTTCCTCATCGAATCTTACTTCTGTGTTGACTTTAAGTTTCCTTCTCTTGTTTCCACTTTCCGGTGCTACTTCATCTCCTTCCCCTTCTTGTCTTTTCCTATCCTCCTTGGGGGGAGGCGCTTTGGCTTTCCGGCTGGCCGTGATTTCTTCAGTCATTTCCTTCTCTTGATTGTGTGGCTCTTGTCATTTGACTTATCGCCACCCCTCTTGTACCTTTCTTAAAGATGGTGCACGCATTGCCCCCTACTCTGTGATCGGAGGGAAGGCCTCCATCTTTGCATATGGTGCAGCTAACTTGTGCCGTACAATCTTTGGACAGATGTCCCTCTATGCCGCATCTGTAACACTGTTTACTTCTGTCGGCGCTATTGGGATATCTGTCCTGAACATGACCTCTCTCCATACATTTAAAACATCGGAGAGGTCTGCTGTCTAACATTTGCGTACCAACTACAGCCCATCCAATGTTTATTGTACCTTTCAGAATGTTTATTGCTAATTTTAAATGTTTTTCATGGAATTTCGGATGTGAAAATAGAACAATCCTGTCTAAAATACCAATTATCGTGCCTTTTTTTTGACATGACGGGTGTTGCGATAAGAAATTTAAATACCTGCCAGAGAAGGTGGACTTGTGGAACCAGTTAAAAATTATTTAGTTGTTTTTTAAAAATAATGTGACGTCAAGAAAATTAATACTATTATTCGTACTGGACTCAACTGTAAATTTAATTCTATTATCAAGAGAATTGAAAACGTCAAGAGTTTCATCTATTGTTACAGTAGGGATAACCATTATTATGTCATCTACGTATCTATAATAAAAGGAGGAAGTAAAACTGAGTAAGTTTAAGGCTTTCTATTCAAAGTCCTGCATAACAATATCTGCTATTATAGGAGGCAAAGGTGATCCCATCGAGGTGCCATAAGTTTGTTTATAGATAATATTGTTAAAACTGAAAAAGGATGAATTGAGAATTAATCAAACCGTTAATAAAAATTCTTATTCAGGTATTTCATAATTATCCAAAATATATGGCATTCTTTTTAACACACTGGTGATTGCTATGTCCGTATTAATGTTAATAAACAAAGAGACAACATCAAGAGAAAACAAAGAGTATCCATTTTCTATGTGTGTATGTGATATTTTATTAATTCAAAACTGTTTGCAATTTTGCTGGCCGCTGTGATTATATATAAAAAGTTTAATATTCTGACAAAAATCACAAATCGACTGGCGTTAATCTATCTCAACAAGACTCTGTGAAACTGTGGACCAGTTTTTAGATGAGATGCACCGGATAACGGCGGTTACGGCGAAGCCGGACGGTCGGCGTGCCGGCGGATCAAGGACAACGTGTGCTAAGGATCATCATCATCAGCAGCTGCAGCAACAACGGTGTGACGGCTGTGGCAAACCCAGACACTCGACGAAGAATTGTCGAAAACCAAAATTTGCATGTGCATATTATAAGGAGCTTGGGCATTATTGCTTTAGCTGTCCGAAGCTAAAGGAGAGGAAGCAGCAGAACTCGACGGCTGTTCCGGCGGTGGCGACTGCGATGTCGACAGTTCAACCTTTTCAGGGTCCATCCGAAACAGTAACAATGGTGCAACAGGAATCCGGTAATCGAATAATAATTAATAATGTTCCTATAAAAATTTGTAAAATTAATAACGCTGATTGTTATTTGGGCGCGCTTTGCGATACAGGTAGTCCAATTTCTTTTGTTCGAGCGGACGTTTTTGATGTTTTCTTTAATTCAAATTTAACATTGGTCAAGGTTGCTCATAAAGTAATCAACAATATTCCAATCGGTATATGCGGTTTAGCGCAAACAACAATCATTTTGGAACAAATA